>NC_091293.1:6293466-6315966 GCF_038502225.1 Cherax quadricarinatus
TAGTGAGGCTCAAGTTAGAGTATGTAGGAAAGAGGGAAATTTTTTCCCAGTAAAAGTAGGCCTTAGACAAGGATGTGTGATGTCACCGTGGTTGTTTAATATATTTATAGATGGGGTTGTAAGAGAAGTAAATGCGAGGGTCTTGGCAAGAGGCGTGGAGTTAAAAGATAAAGAATCACACACAAAGTGGGAGTTGTCACAGCTGCTCTTTGCTGATGACACTGTGCTCTTGGGAGATTCTGAAGAGAAGTTGCAGAGATTGGTGGATGAATTTGGTAGGGTGTGCAAAAGAAGAAAATTAAAGGTGAATACAGGAAAGAGTAAGGTTATGAGGATAACAAAAAGATTAGGTGATGAAAGATTGAATATCAGATTGGAGGGAGAGAGTATGGAGGAGGTGAACGTATTCAGATATTTGGGAGTGGACGTGTCAGCGGATGGGTCTATGAAAGATGAGGTGAATCATAGAATTGATGAGGGAAAAAGAGTGAGTGGTGCACTTAGGAGTCTGTGGAGACAAAGAACTTTGTCCTTGGAGGCAAAGAGGGGAATGTATGAGAGTATAGTTTTACCAACGCTCTTATATGGGTGTGAAGCGTGGGTGATGAATGTTGCAGCGAGGAGAAGGCTGGAGGCAGTGGAGATGTCATGTCTGAGGGCAATGTGTGGGGTGAATATAATGCAGAGAATTCGTAGTTTGGAAGTTAGGAGGAGGTGCGGGATTACCAAAACTGTTGTCCAGAGGGCTGAGGAAGGGTTGTTGAGGTGGTTCGGACATGTAGAGAGAATGGAGCGAAACAGAATGACTTCAAGAGTGTATCAGTCTGTAGTGGAAGGAAGGCGGGGTAGGGGTCGGCCTAGGAAGGGTTGGAGGGAGGGGGTAAAGGAGGTTTTGTGTGCGAGGGGCTTGGACTTCCAGCAGGCATGCTTGAGCGTGTTTGATAGGAGTGAATGGAGACAAATGGTTTTTAATACTTGACGTGCTGTTGGAGTGTGAGCAAAGTAACATTTATGAAGGGATTCAGGGAAACCGGCAGGCCGGACTTGAGTCCTGGAGATGGGAAGTACAGTGCCTGCACTCTGAAGGAGGGGTGTTAATGTTGCAGTTTAAAAACTGTAGTGTAAAGCACCCTTCTGGCAAGACAGTGATGGAGTGAATGATGGTGAAAGTTTTTCTTTTTCGGGCCACCCTGCCTTGGTGGGAATCGGCCGGTGTGATAATAAAAAATAAAAAATATATATATATATATATATATATATATATATATATATATATATATATATATATATATATATATATATATATATATATATATATATATATATATATATATATATATATATATATATATATATATAGTAGGTTGGTATAGACAGCAACCACCCAGGGAGGTTGCTGTCTATACAATCCTGCCAGGTGATTGTGAAACAAACCTGTAACTGTTTTACATGATGGTAGGATTGCTGGTGTCTCTTTTCTGTCTCATAAACACGCGGGATAACAGGTATATCTCGCTACTTTTACTTACACTTACTTACACTTACACAACTAGGGATTTTCTTCTTTTTCTTAAAAGCTCGTGTTCTTGTTTTTTTTTCTCTCTCTATTGTCCATGGGGAAGTGGAAAAGAATCTTTCCTCCGTAAGCCATGCGTGTCGCAGGAGGCGACTAAAATGCCGGGAGCAATGGGCTAGTAACTCCTTCTCCTGTACACATTTACTAAAAATTAGAAAAAGAAAAACTTTATAAAACTGGGATGCTTGAATGTGCGTGGATGTAGTGCGGATGATAAGAACGAGATGATTGCTGATGTTATGAATGAAAAGAAGTTGGATCTCCTGGCCCTAAGCGAAACAAAGCTGAAGGGGGTAGGCGAGTTTCAGTGGGGAGGAATAAATGAGATTAAGTCAGGAGTAGCTGAGAGAGTTAGAGCTAAGGAAGGGGTAGCAATAATGTTGA
This sequence comes from Cherax quadricarinatus, assembly GCF_038502225.1. Classification (NCBI taxonomy): domain Eukaryota; kingdom Metazoa; phylum Arthropoda; class Malacostraca; order Decapoda; family Parastacidae; genus Cherax; species Cherax quadricarinatus. Next base: position 6,295,427 of record NC_091293.1, read on the forward strand.
AGAACCAGTTATGGAAGGAGAAGAGGGAATATAAATGTGTAAATTCAAGGATTATGTGGATTAAAATATGGGTCGGATGTGAAAAGTGGGTCATAATAAGCGTGTATGCACCTGGAGAAGAGAGGAGTGTAGAGGAGAGAGAAAGATTTTGGGAGATGTTAAGCTAATGTATAGGAACCTTTGAACCAAGTGAGAGAGTAACTGTGGTAGGGGACCTGAATGCTAAAGTAGGAGAAACTTTTAGAGAAGGTGTGGTAGGTAAGTTTGGGGTGCCAGGTGTAAATAATAATGGGAGCCCTTTGATTGAACTTTGCATAAAAAGGGGTTTAGTTATAAGTAATACGCATTTTAAGAAAAAGAGGATAAGTAAGTATACAAGATATGATGTATTGGACTATGTATTGGTAGATAAAAGACTGTTGAGTAGACTTCAGGATGTACATGTTTACAGAGTGGCCACAGATATATCAGATCACTTTCTAGTTGTAGTTACAGTGAGAGTAAAAGGTAGATGAGATACAAGAAAAAGAGAATCAGCAGATAAGAGAGAGGTGATGGTGTATAAACTAAAAGAGGAGGCAGTTAGGGAAAGATATAAACAACAATTGAAGGATAGATGGACTAGTGAGAGTATATGACTCACGAAATCGTAATGACACGATTGCAAACAAACCATACCCCTGGCCGGGATTGAACCCGCGGTCAGAGAGTCTCAAAACTCCAGCCCGTCGCGTTAGCCACTAGACCAGCTAGCCACAATAAGATTCGTCCAACTAGGTATATTTCTACACCATAGGAAGGTTAGCACAGGCACCACTGTGACCACAAATGCAAGTTTTTAGAGACGAATCTCCAGCTAGCGTGACCGTGACGAACTCTAGCTCAAGTCCCTTCACTGCCGTCAACATGACTCACGAAATCGTAATGACACGATTGCAAACAAACCATACCCCGGCCGGGATTGAACCAGCGGTCAGAGAGTCTCAAAACTCCAGCCCGTCACGTTAGCCATTTGTGGCCACAGTGGTGCCTGTGCTAACCTTCCTATGGTGTAGAAATATACCTAGTTGGACGAATCTTATTGTGGCTAGCTGGTCTAGTGGCTAACGCGACGGGCTGGAGTTTTGAGACTCTCTGACCGCGGGTTCAATCCCGGCCGGGGTATGGCTAGTGAGAGTATAGGCAATGGGGTCGAAGAGGTATGGGGTAGGTTTAAGAATGTAGTGTTAGAGTGTTCAGCAGAAGTTTTTGGTTACGGAAAGTGGGTGCGGGAGGGAAGAAGAGCGATTGGTGGAATGATGATGTAAAGAGAAAAAGGGAGAAAAAGTTTTTACCAAGTAGAAGTGTTACAAGGAGGGAAGAGTATATATAGAGAAAAAGAGAGGTTAAGAGAGTGGTGAAGCAATGTAAAAAGAGAGCAAATGAGAGAGTGGGTGAGATGTTATCAACAAATTTTGTTGAAAATAAGAAAAAGTTTTGGAGTGAGATTAATAAGTTGAGGAAGCCTAGGGAACAAATGGATTTGACAGTTAAAAATATGAGAGGAGAGTTATTAAATGAAGAGTTAGAGGTATCAGAAAGAGATGGAGGGAATATTTTGAGGAACTGTTAAATGTTGAGGAAGATAGGGAAGCTGTGATTTCGTGTATAGGGCAAGGAGGAATAACATCTTGTAGGAGTGAGGAAGAGCCAGTTGTGAGTGTGGGGAAGTTCATGAGGCAGTGGGTAGAAAGAAAGTGGGTGAGGCAGCTGGGATTGACGGGATAAAGATAAAAATTTTAAAAGCAGGTGGGGATGTAGTTTTGGAGTGGTTGGTGCTATTATTTAATAAATGTATGGAAGAAGGTAAGGTACCCAGGGATTGACAGAGAGCATGCATAGTTCCTTTGTTTAAAGGCAAAGGGGACAAAAGAGAGTGCAAAAATTATAGGGGGATAAGTCCGTTGAGTATACCTGGTAAAGTGTATGGTAGAGTTATTATTGAAAGAATTAAGAGTAAGACAGAGAGTAGGATAGCAGATGAACAAGGAGGCTTTAGAAAAAGTAGGGGGTGTGTAGACTAAGTGTTTACAGTGAAACATATAGGTGAACAGTATTTAGATAAGGGTGAAGAGATTTTTGAGGCATTTATGGATTTGGAAAAGGCAAATGACAGGGTGGATAGGGAAGCAATGTGGCAGATGTTGCTGGTGTATGGTATAGGAGGTAGGTTACTGAAAGCAGTGAAGAGTTTTTACGAGCATAGTGAGGCTCAGGTTAGAGTATGTAGGAGAGAGGGAGATTATTTCCCAGTACAAGTAGGCCTTAGACGAGGATATGTGATGTCACCGTGGTTGTTTAATATATTTATAGATGGGGTTGTAAGAGAAGTGAATGCTAGGGTCTTGGCATCAGGTGTGGAGTTAAAAGATAAAGAATCACACACAAAGTGGGAATTGTTACAGTTGCTCTTTGCTGATGACACGGTGGTTTTGGGAGATTTTGAAGAGAAGTTGCAGAGGTTGGTGAATGAATTTGGTAGGGTATGTAAAAGAAGAAAATTAAAAGTGAATATAGGAAAGAGTAAGGTTATGAGGATAACAAAGAGATTAGGTGACGAAAGACTGGATATCAGATTGGAGGGAGAGAATATGGAGGAGGTGAATGCATTCAGATATTTAGGAGTGGACGTGTCAGCAGATGGGTCTATGAAGGATGAAGTGAATCACAGAACTGATGAAGGAAAAGGGTGAGTGATGCACTTTGGAGTCTGTGGAGACAAAGAACTTTATCCGTGGAAGCAAAAAGGGAAACGTATGAGAGCATAGTTATACCAACACTCTTGCATGGGTGTGAAGCATGGGTGATGAATGTTGCAACGAGGAGAAGGCTGGAGGCAGTGGAGATGACATGACTGAAGGCAATGTGTGGTGTGAATATAATGCAGAGAATTCGTAGTTCGGAAATTAGGAGAAGGTGTGGGATTACCAAAACTATTATCCAGAGGGCTGAGGAGGGGTTGTTGAGGTGGTTCGGACATGTAGAGAGAATGGTACAAAACAGAATGACTTCGAGAGTGTATAAATCTGTAGTGGAGGGATGACGGGGTAGGAGTCGGCCTAGGAAGGGTTGGAGGGAGGGGGTAAAGGAGCTTTTATGTGCGAGGGGCTTGGACTTCCAACAAGCGTGCATGAGCGTTTTTGATAGGAGTGAATGGAAACAAATGGGCTTTAGTACTTGACGTGCTGTTGGAGTGTGAGCAAAGTAACATTGATGAAGGGATTCAGGGAAACCGGCAGGCCGGACTTGAGTCCTGGAGATGAAAAGTACAGTGCCTGCACTCTGAAGGAGGGGTGTTAATGTTGTAGTTTTATAATTGTAGTGTAAAACACCCCTCTGGCAAGACAGTGATGGAGTGAATGATGATGAAAGTTTTTCTTTTCCGGGCCACCCTGCCTTGGTGGGAATCGACCGATGTGTTAATAAATATATATATATATATATATATATATATCTATATATATATATATATATATATATATATATATATATATATATATATATATATATATATACATACCTGTCCGTGTGTATACATCTATTGCTGATGGAAAAAGAAAAAATGCAAACGCTAAGATATTTAATTGTAAACGTTTAGGTCCTGGAACCTTGGCCATATTTGGAGTAACCAACGTCCCGGACCGAAACGTCTCCCTTAAACTGTCCTGGTGTTTGCATTTTTTGTTCTCTGGTCGGTGTCACGTGCTATTTTGACCTCACTTCTCAGTGTATACGAGGTCAGACACACAAAAAACAAACGAGAATGCGCCTGTGACTCTTTTCATTTAACAAATTATGAAAATCAACTCGTATACGCAGCAAGATGTGCATCTTTTTGTGAACCAGCGGGCCACATGTGCCCTGTGAACCAGCGGGCCACAAGTGCCATGTGAACCAGCGGGCCACAAGTGCCATGTGAACCAGCGGGCCACATGTGCCATGTGAACCAGCGGGCCACATGTGTCCTGTGAACCATCGAGCCACATGTGCCATGTGAACCAGCGGGCCACATGTGCCCTGTGAACCATCGAGCCACATGTGCCATGTGAACCAGCGGGCCACATGTGCCCTGTGAACCATCGAGCCACATGTGCCATGTGAACCAGCGGGCCACATGTGCCCTGTGAACCATCGAGCCACATGTGCCATGTGAACCAGCGGGCCACATGTGCCCTGTGAACCACCGGGCCACATGTGCCCTGTGAACCACCGGGCCACATGTGCCATGTGAACCAGCGGGCCACATGTGCCCTGTGAACCATCAAGCCACATGTGCCCTGTGAACCACCGGGCCACATGTGCCATGTGAACCACCGGGCCACATGTGCCCTATGAACCACCGAGCCACATGCGCCCTGTGAACCACCGAGCCACATGTGCCCTGTGAACCACCGGGCCACATGTGCCATGTGAACCACTGGGCCATACGTGCCCTGTGAACCACCGGGCCACATGTGCCCTGTGAACCACCGAGCCACATGTGCCCTTTGAACCACCGAGGCACATGTGCCCTGTGAACCACCGGGCCACATGTACCAAGTGAACCACCGGGCCACATGTGCCCTGTGAACCACCGGGCCACATGTGCCCTGTGAACCTCCGGGCCACATGTGCTATGTGAACCACCGGGCCACATGTGCCCTGTAAATCACCGGGCCACATGTGCCATGTGAACCACCGGGCCATATGTGCCCTGTGAACCACCGGGCCACATGTGCCCTATGAACCACCGAGCCACATGTGCCCTGTGAACCACCGAGCCACATGTGCCCTGTGAACCAGCGGGCCACATGTGCCATGTGAACCACTGGGCCACATGTGCCCTGTGAACAACCGGGCCACATGTGCCCTGTGAACCACCGAGCCACATGTGCCCTTTGAACCACCGAGCCACATGTGCCCTGTGAACCTCTGGGCCACATGTACCCTGTGAACCACCGGGCCACATGTGCCCTGTGAACCAGCGGGCCACATGTGCCCTGTGAACCACCGGGCCACATGTGCCCTGTGAACCACCGGGCCACATGTGCCCTGTGAACCACCGGGCCACATGTGCCCTGTGAACCACCGGGCCACATGTGCCCTGTGAACCACCGGGCCACATGTGCCCTGTGAACCACCGGACAACATGTGCCCTGTGAACCACCGGGCCACATGTGCCCTGTGAACCACCGGGCCACATGTGCCCTGTGAACCACCGGGCCACATGTGCCCTGTGAACCACCGGGCCACATGTGCCCTGTGAACCACCGGGCCACATGTGCCATGTGAACCACCGGGCCACATGTGCCATGTGAACCACCGGGCCACATGTGCCATGTGAACCACTGGGCCATACGTGCCCTGTGAACCACCGGGCCACATGTGCCCTGTGAACCACCGAGCCACATGTGCCCTTTGAACCACCGAGGCACATGTGCCCTGTGAACCACCGGGCCACATGTACCAAGTGAACCACCGGGCCACATGTGCCCTGTGAACCACCGGGCCACATGTGCCCTGTGAACCTCCGGGCCACATGTGCCCTGTGAACCACCGGGCCACATGTGCCCTGTAAATCACCGGGCCACATGTGCCATGTGAACCACCGGGCCATATGTGCCCTGTGAACCACCGGGCCACATGTGCCCTATGAACCACCGAGCCACATGTGCCCTGTGAACCACCGAACCACATGTGCCCTGTGAACCAGCGGGCCACATGTGCCATGTGAACCACTGGGCCACATGTGCCCTGTGAACAACCGGGCCACATGTGCCCTGTGAACCACCGAGCCACATGTGCCCTTTGAACCACCGAGCCACATGTGCCCTGTGAACCTCTGGGCCACATGTACCCTGTGAACCACCGGGCCACATGTGCCCTGTGAACCAGCGGGCCACATGTGCCCTGTGAACCACCGGGCCACATGTGCCCTGTGAACCACCGGGCCACATGTGCCCTGTGAACCACCGGGCCACATGTGCCCTGTGAACCACCGGGCCACATGTGCCCTGTGAACCACCGGGCCACATGTGCCCTGTGAACCACCGGACCACATGTGCCCTGTGAACCACCGGGCCACATGTGCCCTGTGAACCACCGGGCCACATGTGCCCTGTGAACCACCGGGCCACATGTGCCATGTGAACCACCGGGCCACATGTGCCATGTGAACCACCGGGCCCCATGTGCCCTGTGAACCATCGGGCCACATGTGCCCTGTGAACCACCGGGCCACATCTGCCCTGTCAACCAGCGAGCCACATGTGCCCTGTGAACCACCGGGCCACATGTTCCCTGTGAACCAGTGGGCCACATGTGCCCTGTGAACCAGCGAGCCACATGTGTCCTGTGAACCAGCGGGCCACATGTGCCCTGTGAACCAGCGAGCCACATGTGTCCTGTGAACCAGTTGGCCACATGTGCCCTGTGAACCAGCGAACCACATGTGCCCTGTGAACCAGCGGGCCACATGTGCCCTGTGAACCAGCGAGCCACATGTGTCCTGTGAACCAGCGGGCCACATGTGTTCTGTGAACCAGCGAGCCACATGTGCCCTGTGAACCAGCGAGCCACATGTGTCCTGTGAACCAGCGAGCCACATGTGCCCTATGAACCAGCGGGCCACATGTACCCTGTGAACCAGCGGGCCACACGGACCCTGTGAACCAGCGAGCTACATGTGCCCTGTGAACCAGCGGGCCACATGTGCCCTGTGAACCAGTGAGCCACATGTGCCCTGTGAACCAGCGGGTCACATGTGCCCTGTGAACCAGCGGGCTACATGTGCCCTGTGAACCAGCGAGCCACATGTGCCCTGTGAACCAGCGGGCCACATGTGCCCTGTGAACCAGTGAGCCACATGTACCCTGTGAACCAGCGGACCACATGTGCCCTGTGAACCAGCTAGCCACATGTGCCCTGTGAACCAGCGGGCCACATGTGGCCTATGAACCAGAGGGCAATATGTGTCCTGTGAACCAGCGAGCCACATGTGCCCTGTGAACCAACGAGCCACATGTGCCCTGTGAACCAGCGAGCCACATTTGCCCTGTGAACCAGCGGGCCACATGTGCCCTGTGAACCAGCGAGCCACACGTGCCCTGTGAACCACCGGGCCACATGTGCCCTGTGAACCAGCGAGCCACATGTGCCCTGTGAACCATCGGGCCACATGTGCCCTGTGAACCAGCGAGCCACATGTGTCTTGTGAACCAGCGAGCCACATGTGCCCTGTGAACCAGCGGGCCACATGTACCCTGTGAACCAGCGGGCCACACGGACCCTGTGAGCCAGCGAGCCACATGTGCCCTGTGAACCAGCGGGCCACATGTGCCCTGTGAACCAGCGAGCCACATGTGCCCTGTGAACCAGCGGGCCACATGTGCCCTGTGAACCAGCGAGCCACACGTGCCCTGTGAACCAGCGGGCCACATGTGCCGTGTGAAGCAGCGAGCCACATGTGCCCTGTGAACCAGCGGGCCACATGTGTCCTGTGAACCAGCGAGCCACGTGTGTCCTGTGAACCAGCGAGCCACATGTGCCCTGTGAACCAGCGAGCCACATGTGCCCTGTGAACCAGCGGGCCACATGTACCCTGTGAACCAGCGGGCCACACGGACCCTGTGAACCAGCGAGCCACATGTGCCCTGTGAACCCGCGAGCCACATGTGCCCTGTGAACCAGCTGGCCACATGTGCCCTGTGAACCAGCGAGCCACATGTGCCCTGTGAACCAGCGGACCACATGTGGCCTATGAACCAGCGGGCCACATGTGCCCTGTGCACCAGCGAGCCACATGTGCCCTGTGAACCAGCGAGCCACATGTGCCCTGTGAACCAGCGGGCCACATGTGCCCTGTGAACCAGCGAGCCACATGTGCCCTGTGAACCAGCGGGCTACATGTGCCCTGTGAACCAGCGAGCCACATGTGCCCTGTGAACCAGCGGGCCACATGTGCCCTGTGAACCAGCGGGCCACATGTGGCCTGTGATCCAGCGGGCCACATGTGCCCTGTGAACCAGTGGGCCACATGTGCCCTGTGAACCAGCGAGCCACATGTGCCCTGTGAACCAGCGGGCCACATGTGCCCTGTGAACCAGCGGGCCACATGTTGCCTGTGAACCAGTGGGCCACATGTGCCCTGTGAACCAGCGGGCCACATGTGCCCTGTGAACCAGCGGGCCACCTGTTGCCTGTGAACCAGTGGGCCACATGTGCCCTGTGAACCAGCGGGCCACATGTGGCCTGAGAATCTGTATTGAACTACTCTTGTTGTTGTCGTTGTCTGGTGTTGTATAAGAGATAATGTAAAGCTTTAATGAATCTCATGCAGAAGATAGACTTTAAATCTAATTTCAGCTCTGAATAACCCTTACGGGATTAATGCTTTCCATAAAATATTTTTTTTTATTCTGAACACATCAACCATCCTTGATGGTACAGTTCAACTAGGTCGCTTGTTTCCTAGCTGAGGGAGGACCGAGTCTCCACAACTCAAACTGAGTGACTTATATGGATGCATTACCTAAAGTAAATACGATACTGTAATAATACCAGCAACCTGTTCGTGGAGTCGCTGTCAAACCAGAATCCTGGCAAATCGATGTCTCTCTTAGCTAATTAGTGAGAGCGTGCTTGCAGGGAGAGTTGGAAACTTCTCGAAATTGAGTCAGTAGGAAGGAGAATTCACTTAGGCTTGGTTCCCACGAGATGAGCTCAGATGAGACCTTAACGACGCAACACAGGAGCCAAGGGTCACGGCTCAACCCATGGAAATACAGCAACGTAGGTACATGCATTTACTCGTAAGAACGAGCATACACACACACACACACACACACACACACACACACACACACACACACACACACACACAAACAAACACACACACACACACACACACGGACACACAGACACACAGACAGACACAGACACAGACACAGACACAGACAGACACACACACACACACACACACACACACACACACACACACACACACACACACACACACACACATGGGGGCACACGTGGGCCAAGATACATGGAGGGCTAAGATGATGGAGGTGGTACTGGAAAACTTCATGTACCAACACGTAAGGGACACTACAAGAGAGAGAGGAGAGGATGAACCAGCAAGACTGGACTTAGTATTCACCTTGAGTAGTGCAGATATTGAGGACATCGCATATAAAAGACCCCTTGGGGCCAGCGATCATGTGGTTTTAAGATTCGAATACACAGCAGAGCTACAAGTAGAGGGGGAAGCAGGAAGGCCAGGACGAATGAAGCCAAACTACAAGAGAGGGGACTACACGGGAATGAGGAACTTCCTGCACGGGGTTCAGTGGGACAGAGAACTGGCAGGGAAGCCAGTTAATGATATGATGGAATATGTAACAACATGTGTCTTAATTTCATCTTGACGGTATTATATACCATTCTTTTACTACTACTACTGCTACTACCACCACCTCTTCCTGCCTATATATAGCCGTCCTGCTCCCCTTCTGGTTAGTGTGACTTTGTATATGGTCCAAGTCGGACCGAAACGTCGTCGTAAGCTTCTCTCTTTTTATGTGCGGGTTATTTTTGTATGGAATATGTAGCAACAATGTGCAAGGAGGCTGAGGAGAGGTTTGTACCCAAGGGTAACAGGAATAATGAAAAAGCCAGGATGAGCCCATGGTTCACCCAAATGTGCAGGGGGGCAAAAACCAAGTGTGCTAGGGAATGGAAGAAATATAGAAGGCAAAGGACCCAGGAGAATAAGGAGAGCAGTAGTAGAGCCAGAAATGAATATGCACAGATAAGAAGGGAGGCCCAAAGACAATATGAAAACGACATAGCAGCGAAAGCCAAATCTGACCCGAAACTGTTATACAACCACATCAGGAGGAAAACAACTGTCAAGGACCAGGTAACCAGGCTAAGGAAGGAAGGAGGAGAGACAACAAGAAATGACCGTGAAGTATGTGAGGAACTCAACAAAAGATTCAAAGAAGTGTTCACAGAGGAGACAGAAGGGGCTCCAGAAAGACGGAGAGGTGGGGCACACCACCAAGTGCTGGACACAGTGCACACAACCGAAGAAGTGAAGAGGCTTCTGAGTGAGCTAGATACCTCAAAGGCACTGAGGCCAGATAACATCTCTCCATGGGTCCTGAGAGAGGGAGCAGAGGCACTATGTGTACCTCTAACAACAATATTCAATACATCTATCGAAACAGGGAAATTGGCTGAGGCATGGAAGACAGCAAATGTAGTGCCAATCTTTAAAAAAGGAGACAGATATGAAGCACTAAACTACAGACCAGTATCACTGACATGTATAGTATGCAAAGCCATGGAGAAGATTATCAGGAGAAGAGTGGTGGAACACCTAGAAAGGAATGATCTCATCATTCAGGGACGGGAAATCCTGTGTCACAAACTTATTGGAGTTCTATGACATGGTGACAGCAGTAAGACAAGAGAGAGAGGGTTGGGTGGACTGCATTTTCTTGGACTGCAAGAAGGCGTTTGACACAGTACCACACAAAAGATTAGTGCAAAAACTGGAGGACCAAGCAGGGATAACTTCTACCCCAAATTTTTTTTTTTTTATTTTTTTTTGAATTTCATTTTCTTGTGGTCTCCATCTCCTTGGATCAAGTTTTTTGGATTCCCCCCTCTGGGGGTAAGCATTCTTATGATCTCCTCGGATCAAGTTTTTTCTCGATATCAATAATACAAAGATTTCCCCCATCATCCACTTCTACCCCAAATATTCCTGCTCTAGTTCCTTGGATCAAGTATTTCTCCTCCATCTCCTTGGATCAAGTTTTTGGATTCCCCCCTCTGGGGGTAAGCATTCAAATGAACTCCCCCTATGGGCATGGTACTTTCTCTTACTACAGCTCTAAACAAGTGTGACGTCACCCCACCCATGTTTACTCGGCGGCGGTCAGTGACGTCACGTGATGACCTCACACACACAGGCTGAATTTTGTCGACTTCCCCTATGTCAGTGACGTCACGTGATGACCTCACACACAGGTTGAATCTTGTCGACTTCCCCTATGTCAGTGACGTCACGTGATGACCACACACACAGGCTGAATCTTGTCAAGCAGACATTAAAATGCAGGATAACACTATTTATTATACAACCAATGCATTTCATATACATCCAACAAAAAAAATCATTACAAAAAAGGTACAATTCATTGACTAAAATCAACATATTTTTCTCTTGAAGAAATTCTGTGCATTTTGTTCTGGATCTTCTTCGTCGTCACCATCTCAAAATTACACATTTCTTATACAACATAGGGAAAACATTACACATTTTCACTCTTAACCCAGGATAACCCAAATAATTTCACATTTTTTCGTTAATACCCACAACAATCTACAATTTCTTTACAAAAGATTCACTCTCCTCAAATCTAGACATTTTTCTCTTTTTAACTATTTCATCAGAAAAAAGTCACCAAAACACTTACAACTTATAACCACTTTTCGATAAATTCACTAGTCACAATTTTACATATTACGAAGTTAATACACACACACACACTCACACACACACACACACACACACACACACACACACACACACACACACACACACACACACACACACACACCTCAAAGGCGGTGGGACCAGACAACATCTCTCCATGGGTCCTTAAAGAGGGAGCAGAGATATTGTGTGAGCCATTAACAAAGATCTTCAACACATCATTTGAAACTGGGCAACTCCCTGAGGTATGGAAAATGGCAAATGTAGTCCCAATTTTTAAAAAGGGAGACAGACATGAGGCACTAAACTACAGACCTGTATCTCTAACGTGTATAGTATGCAAGGTCATGGAGAAGATCATCAGGAGGAGAGTGGTGGGGCACCTGGAAAGAAACAAGTGTATAATTGACAACCAGCACGGTTTCAGGGAAGGAAAATCCTGTGTCACAAACCTACTAGAGTTTTATGACAAGGTGACAGAAGTAAGACAAGAGAGAGAGGGGTGGATCGACTGCGTATTTTTGGACTGCAAGAAGGCTTTCGACACAGTTCCTCACAAGAGGTTACTGCAAAAGCTAGAGGACCAGGCACACATAACAGGAAAGGCACTGCAATGGATCAGAGAATATCTGACAGGGAGGAAACAACGAGTCATGGTACGCGACGAGGTGTCAGAGTGGGCGCCTGTGACAAGCGGGGTTCCACAGGGGTCAGTCCTAGGACCTGTGCTGTTCTTGGTATACGTGAACGACATAACGGAAGGGATAGACTCAGAAGTGTCCTTGTTTGCAGACGATGTGAAGTTAATGAGAAGAATCGAATCGGACGAGGATCAGGCAGGACTACAAAGAGATCTGGACAGGCTACAAGCCTGGTCCAGCAACTGGCTCCTAGAATTTAACCCTGCCAAATGCAAAGTCATGAAGATTGGGGAAGGGCAAAGAAGACCGCAGACACAATATAGTTTAGATGGCCAAAGACTGCAAACCTCACTAAAGGAAAAAGATCTGGGGGTGAGTATAACACCGAGCATATCTCCTGAGGCGCACATCAATCAGATAACTGCTGCAGCATACGGGCGCCTGGCAAACCTACGGATAGCGTTCCGATACCTCAGTAAGGATTCGTTTAAGACTCTGTACACCATCTACGTCAGGCCCATACTGGAGTATGCAGCACCAGTTTGGAATCCACACCTAGTCAAGCACGTCAAGAAATTAGAGAAAGTGCAAAGGTTTGCAACAAGACTAGTCCCAGAGCTACGGGGATTGTCCTATGAAGAAAGGTTGAGGGAAATCGGCCTGACGACACTGGAGGCCAGGAGGGTCAGGGGAGACATGATAACGACATATAAAATACTGCGCGGAATAGACGAGGTGGACAAAGACGGGATGTTCCAGAGATGGGACACAGACACAAGAGGTCACAATTGGAAGTTGAAGACTCAGATGAATCAAAGAGATGTTAGGAAGTATTTCTTCAGTCATAGAGTAGTCAGGCCATGGAATAGCCTAGAAAGTGATGTGGTGGAGGCAGGAACCATACATAGTTTTAAGGCGAGGTATGATAGAGCTCATGGGGCAGGGAGAGAGAGGACCTAGTAGCAATCAGCGAAGAGGCGGGGCCAGGAGCTGTGACTCGACCCCTGCAACCACAAATAGGTGAGTACAAATAGGTGAGTACACACACACACACACACACACACCTCACTTTACTTTGAACACCTTCAAAACACTCTCATAAATCATTTGAATACTCACAAAAGCACCTTTGAACATTTCCAAACAACACTAAAACATTTCCAAGACAACATTTTGAATACTCCCAAATAAGATTTGACATCTCTAATTTATCTACACTTACATATTTCATTAAATTACAACTCATCCCCCAAAACTCTTCCCTCATTCTCCAGATTTTTACAACAGTATCACAAAAACTAACTCAGACACTTTACTTTGAACAACACCAAAAACACCATCATTTACCTTTGAATACTCCAAAAACATCATTCGAACACCCCCAAATCACCACTGAATACTCCCAGAACACCTTCATAAATACTCTTGCACATCACTTGAACACCTTCAAAACACCTTTGAATAGTCTCAAACACCATTTGAGTACTCCCAAATACACCACTGAATACTACCAAAACAGCACCGAATACTGCCCAAACACCACCAAAATCACCATAAACTAAGATCAACATCACAGACTAACACCCATTTTCACACAAATCCTCTCAAATCACTATAACCAAGACGATCCCACTCACCTCCAACTAAGATATAACGTGAGTGCAAAAAAAACATGAACACAATCCAAACACACACGAACACTTACAACAGAATCACCTCTTTTTCGGTATCTCTAGTTCGACAACAACGCCCACAACCCACAACACCCAAATCCCACAACACCCACAACCCACATCACCCACAACCCACAACACCCACAACAACAACCCACAACTTATAACCACTTTTTCGGCATCGCTAGTTCGACAACAACACCCACAGCCCACAACACAAACAACCCACATCACCCCACAACCCACATCACCCACAAAAACAACCCACTTATAACATCTTTTTTGGTAACTCTAGTACGACTACATTACCCACAACCCTCATCACTTACCAATTTATTCACAATTTTTCCTCTTTCCATACAAATTTTTCCCATTCTTTTTACTGAATCTTAAATGTAATACACATTCCTCCCTACATTACTAAAATTCTAATAAAATCCTCTCCATACCCGTCTCCTTGTATCCACATAAATTGATATTATACTCACAACAACTAATCTCACTACCCAACTACTGCGACATGTTTCAACACCCTCCATTCTTTTCCATTATATCATAACTTTTCACTGCTATAATTTCTTTTAAAATATTCACACATTACTTTTATTTTCAGTAAAATCCCCCCCATATTTCATTAAATTTCTAATACAACCCTCCCCATACCCCTCTCCATCTCACCCACATTTCTTCACATCCACTCCCCCATCTCCCAACACACCTCTTCTGAACACACACAAAAATCACATTTCACATCCACAAATGCATCTCATCACCCATCTCAAATCCACTAAAATCACTGTAACCAAGATATTCACAAAACTCTATGACCACCTAACACACACACTCACACACACACACACCTCACTTTACTGTGAACGCCTTCAAAACACTCTCATACATCATCATTTGAGACCACCTTTTCTCAATATCTCTTAAGAAATATTTTCTCATCCACAACCTTTATCATCTCACTACAGAACAACCCCAAGATTACTTCGAACACTCTCATAAATCATTTGAATACTCACATAAACACCTTTGAACATTTCCAAACAACACTGAAGCACTTCCAAAATATCATTTTGAATTCTCCCAAATAAGATTAGTCATCTCTAATTTATCTACACTTACATATTTCATTAAATTACAACTCATCCACCATACTACTCCCTCAGTCTCCAGACTTTACATCATTATCACAAAAAGTAACTCATACACTTATGACATGAGACAATTTACCAAAACCAACACATACACACCAACACACAGACAACTCGCTTTACTTTGCTTTGAACACCAAAAACACCAACAGTTACCATTGAATACTCCAAAAATATCATTCGAACACCCCCAAATCACCACTGAATACTACCAAAACACCGTCAAAATCACCAGAAACTAAGTTTAGCATCACCAGCTAACACCCATTTTATAGAAATCCCCTCAAATCACTATATACAAGACGATCCCACTCACCTCAGACTATTATATAACATGAGCGCAAAAAAAAAATCATAAATCATTTGAATACTCACAAAAACACCTTTGAACATATCCAAACAACACCGAAACACTTACAACAGGATCACCACCAACTGAAAACATAACATGTACACACATAAATCTAAGACAACCACCATCAACAAACACCCATATTCACTTACCTCAAAACCACTAAGATCGCAGAAAACACTCATTTTTATAAACATTCACGCAAAAAATCACAATCACCAACTCCATACAATATCTAATACACCCCCCTCACTACCACCAACACATACCAGCACAGATAGGGATACCTCCCATGACATCACACTCCATCCTGTGTTTACTTGGCAATCAGCAACGTCTCACCCCACTTTTACTTCATTTAACTTAACGAGAGGAAGTTACTTGTTTCAACCTGTTATATCTCCAATATCTAAGATCACCACAATCAAGACGTTTACCAAATTCTATAACCCCACCACTAAGATCACACATTTTTTGTACACATTCTCTTAAAACATCATCATAACGAAGATCACTAAAACTGTCTATACTTTTACTAAGATCACATGACATTTTGTCTTCTCTAACTCACCCACCAATTTTCATTCTCATTCACACTTACACATTTCATTAACCGAAATTACATTTCATCCACCAAACTCTCCAGACTTTACAACATTAGCACAAAAAAACTAACTCATTCACTTATGACATGAGACATTACCATAGCTAACACACTAACTAACTTTGAACCATCTCTGAACAACACCAAAACACCAAGGAACACCTTCAAAAAAATACTCTGCACATCACTTGAGCACCTTCAAAAACACCATCAAACACCTCCGAATACTCCCAAAACACTACTGATTACTACGAAATCACCACTGAATACTACCAAAACACCGTCAAAATCACCAGAAACTAAGTTTAGCATCACCAGCTAACACCCATTTTATAGAAATTCCCTCAAATTACTATAACCAAGAACTCCCTCCCCATGGGAGCAAAAAAAAAAAAAACTTGAACACAAACCTAATACACAAACACTTAGTACATGATCACCATCAACTGAAAACATATCTTGTACACACATAAATCTAAGACAACCACCAACAACAAAACGCCCATATTCACTTACCTCAAAAACCACTAACATCACAGAAAACACTCATTTTTTATAAACATTCACACAAAAAATCATATTTGACAATATCTAAGCGCACTCACCTCACTACCACCAACACACGATGTCACACCTCACAGGGCCGGCGA
Organism: Cherax quadricarinatus; assembly: GCF_038502225.1. Classification (NCBI taxonomy): domain Eukaryota; kingdom Metazoa; phylum Arthropoda; class Malacostraca; order Decapoda; family Parastacidae; genus Cherax; species Cherax quadricarinatus. The sequence continues at coordinate 6,312,034 of NC_091293.1, forward strand.
GGTCACCTCCAGTGACGTCACGCTCTCATCTGTGTTTACTTGGTGGTCAGTAACATCACACCCAACCCTCCTTGTTTCATCCTGTTGTACCCACATTATCTAAGAACACTATAACCAAGACGATTACCAGATTTTATGACCCCACCACCAAGATCACAGAAAACACTCATTTTTATAAACATTCACAAAAAAATCACGATCAGCAATTCCATATCATGTTTACCATCATCTATCAACACTCATCACCAAGATCGCCAAAAATCTAAGCTCATGCATCTCAAAACTACTATGATCACTGAAAACACTTATTTTTTAAACATTCGCACAAAAATAAGACATACACAAAAATACCACGACACTTCCACCAACATCTATAACATAACATGAGCACCATAACATATCACCTTCACCAAAAAAAAAAAAAATAATACACAGACACCCACAACTTATACATTTCCATCACAAATTTAAGACATGAGACATACACACCCAATCTAAGACATTCACCTCCAACTAAGACATACACATCATAACTAAGACATACACCAAAACCTATACTTGTCATATTGACAATAAATATAAGACATAAGTACAAAAAAAAAATTTACCATGTTATGAAACATTACCAGAACTAAGTCACACACCTCCAACTAATACACAATCACTTTACTAAGTTCATGTTAACTATTCATCAACAAAAATTATTAATACAATTTACCCACCAAATTTGTTATAATCATCAAAAAATAAAACTGTTTTACACATTTTTTTTTCTCAAACTGAATACTCATACCGCATTTATCATTTCTCACCTATGTTGCATATCACATTCCTCATCAACATCATCCCTGAAACATCCTTTCTTATTCATCCGTATATCTCCTAGAGATGTTTTAACCCCGACGACCCATCATGACATAAGGAGTCAGAGCAACCATCACCACTCCAACACCACCTACTACACTCTGGCTCCTAGTGTCATGATGGGTCGTCGGGATAAAATATCTCTAGGAGATATACGGATGGATAAGAAAGGTGGTCTCAAATGATGATGTATGAGAGTGTTTTGAAGGTGTTCACAGTAAAGTGAGGTGTGTGTGGGTGTGTGTGGGTGTGTGTGTGTGTGTGTGTGTGTGTGTGTGTGTGTGTGTGTGTGTGTGTTAGGTGGTCATAGAGTTTTGTGAATATCTTGGTTACAGTGATTTTAGTGGATTTGAGATGGGTGATGAGATGCATTTGTGGATGTGAAATGTGATTTTTGTGTGTGTTCAGAAGAGGTGTGTTGGAAGATGGGGGAGTGGATGTGAAGAAATGTGGGTGAGATGGAGAGGGGTATGGGGAGGGTTGTATTAGAAATTTAATGAAATAGGGGGGGGATTTTACTGAAAATAAAGGTAATGTGTGAATATTTTAAAAGAAATTATAGAAGTGAAAAGTTATGATATAATGAAAAAGAATGGAGGGTGTTGAAACATGTCGCAGTAGTTGGGTAGTGAGATTAGTTGTTGTGAGTATAATATCAATTTATGTGGATACAAGGAGACGGGTATGGAGAGGATTTTATTAGAATTTTAGTAATGTAGGGAGGAATGTGTATTACATTTAAGATTCAGTAAAAAGAATGGGAAAAATTTGAATGGAAAGAGGAAAAATTGTGAATAAATTGGTAAGTGATGAGGGTTGTGGGTAATGTAGTCGTACTAGAGTTACCAAAAAAGATGTTATAAGTGGGTTGTTTTTGTGGGTGATGTGGGTTGTGGGGTGATGTGGGTTGTTTGTGTTGTGGGCTGTGGGTGTTGTTGTCGAACTAGTGATGCCGAAAAAGTGGTTATAAGTTGTGGGTTGTTGTTGTGGGTGTTGTGGGTTGTGGGTGATGTGGGTTGTGGGTGTTGTGGGATGTGGGTGTTGTGGGTTGTGGGCGTTGTTGTCGAACTAGAGATACCGAAAAAGAGGTGATTCTGTTGTAAGTGTTCGTGTGTGTTTGGATTGTGTTCATGTTTTTTTTGCACTCATGTTATATCTTAGTTGGAGGCGAGTGGGATCGTCTTGGTTATAGTGATTTGAGAGGATTTGTGTGAAAATGGGTGTTAGTCTGTGATGTTGATCTTAGTTTATGGTGATTTTGGTGGTGTTTGGGCAGTATTCGGTGCTGTTTTGGTAGTATTCAGTGGTGTATTTGGGAGTACTCAAATGGTGTTTGAGACTATTCAAAGGTGTTTTGAAGGTGTTCAAATGATGTGCAAGAGTATTTATGAAGGTGTTCTGGGAGTATTCAGTGGTGATTTGGGGGTGTTCGAATGATGTTTTTGGAGTATTCAAAGGTAAATGATGGTGTTTTTGGTGTTGTTCAAAGTAAAGTGTCTGAGTTAGTTTTTGTGATACTGTTGTAAAAATCTGGAGAATGAGGGAGGAGTTTTGGGGGATGAGTTGTAATTTAATGAAATATGTAAGAGTAGATAAATTAGAGATGTCAAATCTTATTTGGGAGTATTCAAAATGTTGTCTTGGAAATGTTTTAGTGTTGTTTGGAAATGTTCAAAGGTGCTTTTGTGAGTATTCAAATGATTTATGAGAGTGTTTTGAAGGTGTTCAAAGTAAAGTGAGGTGTGTATGTGTGTGTGTGTGTGTGTGTGTGTGTGTGTGTGTGTGTGTGTGTGTGTGTGTGTGTGTGTGCATATTGACTTCGTAATATGTAAAATTGTGACTAGTGAATTTATCGAAAAGTGGTTATAAGTTGTAAGTGTTGTGGTGACTTTTTTCTGATGAAATAGTTAAAACGAGAAAAATGTCTAGACTTGAGGAGAGTGAATCTTTTTTAAAGAAATTGTGGATTGTTGTGGGTATTAACGTAAAAAATGTGAAATTATTTGGGTTATCCTGGGTTAAGAGTGAAAATGTGTAATGTTTTCCCTATGTTGTATATGAAATGTGTAATAATGAGATGGTGACGACGAAGAAGATCCAGAACAAAATGCACAGAATTTCTTCAAGAGAAAAATATGTTGATTTTAGTCAATGAATTGTACCTTTTTTGCATGATTTTTTTTTGTTGGATGTATATGAAATGCATTGGTTGTATAATAAATAGTGTTATCCTGCATTTTAATGTCTGCTTGACAAGATTCAGCCTGTGTGTGTGAGGTCATCACGTGACGTCACTGACATAGGGGAAGTCGACAAGATTCAACCTGTGTGTGAGGTCATCACGTGACGTCACTGACATAGGGGAAGTCGACAAGATTCAGCCTGTGTGTGTGAGGTCATCACGTGACGTCACTGACCGCCGCCGAGTAAACATGGGTGGGGTGACGTCACACTTGTTTAAACCTGTTGTAAGAGAAAGTACTATGCCCATAGGGGGAGTTCATTTGAATGCTTACCCCCAGAGGGGGTAATCCAAAAACTTGATCCAAGGAGAGGGAGGAGAAATACTTGATCCAAGGAACTAGAGCAGGAATATTTGGGGTAGAAGTGGATGGTGGGGGAAATCTTTGTATTATTGATATTGAGAAAAAACTTGATCTGAGGAGATCATAAGAATGCTTACCCCCAGAGGGGGGAATCCAAAAAACTTTATCCAAGGAGATGGAGGAGAAATACTTGATCCAAGGAGATGGAGACCACAAGAAAATGAAATTAAAAACAAAAAATCGAAAAAAAAATTTGGAGTAGAAGTGGATGGTGGGAGGGGTACCCATAGGGGGGAATCCAAAAAACTTGATCCAAGGAGATGGAGATCATAAGAAAATGAAATAAAAAAAATCGAAAAAAATCGGAAAAAAATTCTTGGCGCGGGGGCGATCCGGACGACGCTGCAGAATGTGTTGCAGAAGGCACGGGCAGGCGCGATGGACGGGCGCGAGGGGCACAGGCGGGCGCGAGGGCGCGGCGGGCAGGTGGGTCGGCACGAGGGCGGGGCTGGTGGGGGGCGTG
>NC_091293.1:6328466-6330966 GCF_038502225.1 Cherax quadricarinatus
GCTCGGACTCGACCCCCGCAACCTCAACTACACACACACACACACACACACACACACACACACACACACACACACACACACACGCACACTCACACACACACATACACATACACACACACACACACACACGCACACACACACTCACACTCACACACACAGACACACACATATATACACACACCCACACATACACACACACACACACATACACACACACACACACACACACACACACACACACACACACACGCACACACACACACACACACACACACACACACACACACACACACACACACACACACACTCACAAGAAATCTTTGAGGAACTCGGCTAAAAATAAGAGAGTGAAAATAGGGATATTACCAGAGAACCAAAGAGGTAGAATGCACCAGCGAGTACTGGACATAACAGAGGTGGGGGAAACTACTGTGGGAGCTAGATACCGTGAAGGTAATGGGACCAAATAATTTCCATGGTCCTCACAAACCTACTAGAAATCTACGGTAAGGTAAAGAAATAAGGCAGGAGAGACGGATGTGTGGGTTGCATATTTTTGGATAATAAGGAGTTTCACAGAGTACAACATGAAAGACTGAGCCAAAAGGTACAGGAACAGACAGGAATAACAGACAAGACACTACAATAGCACAAGGAATACCCAAGAGTGATTGTACGAGAAGAGGTGTCGGATAGGGCGATTGTGAAAAGTGAGATTACGCAGGTATCAGTACTAGTCCCGTTGCTGTTTCTTGTGTACGTGAACGACGTGATGGAAGAAATACTCAAAAGTTTCACTGTTCGCTGATGGTTTGGAACTAATAAAGAAAATACAAACAAGTGAGAACTATGAAAAGCTACAAATTGATCCTGACAGGCTGTAGGTTTGGTCTCATAAATAACTATTAGAATTTAACCTCAACAAAGGCAAAGTTACGAAGATTGGGGAGGGGCAAAGAAGACCGCAAATGGTGTACAGGCTTGGGAGGCAAAGATTTTAAACATCACTCAAGGAGGATAACTGCTTCAGCAAATGCGCCCCTCAAACCTACTGAAAGATTAGATTACAGGACCCCGGTGCTGTAAGAATATGCAGCACCAATATGAAACTCACTCCTGATCAAGCAAGTAAAGAAACTTGAGGAAGTGTAAAGGTTTGCAGCGAGACTAGTACCAAAACTAAGGAATATGAGCTCTGAGGAGAAACTTAATAGAATTAAATATGATGGTAGAGGACAGAAGGACTAAGGGATCAAATGATAAGAATGTATAAAATACTGAGAGGAACGACGGGGTTAAAATGGACGAACTCTTCGAGAGATGGGAAACAGGAACACGAGGGCACAACCAGAAGTTGAAAATACGAATAAGTCACAGGGATGTTACGAAGTATTTTTTCAGCTTGAGAGTGGCAGGAAGCCTTGAAACCTGAACAGTGGCATAACAAAGGAAGTATCCACTCATAGATATAGGAAGAGAATGAAGAGGATTCTAGAATTCAGGAGAGAGTGAACATAGTAGCTGCCAGTGAGAGGAGAGGAGGAAGGTGCAGGAGCCGAGACTCGACCCCCTGCAACTACGTAAAGGCTCTCTCTCTCTCTCTCTCTCTCTAACACACACATACACACACACACACACACACACACACACACACACACACACACACACACACACACACACACACACACACACACACACACACACATGACGGAAGGAATAGACTCTGAGGTGTCCCTGTTTGATGATGACGTGAAGTTGATGAGAAGAATTCACTCGATCGAAGACCAGGCAGAACTACAAAGGGATCTGGACAGGCTGCAGACCTGGTCCAGCAATTGGCTCCTGGAGTTCAATCCTACCAAGTGCAAAGTCATGAAGATTGGGAAGGGCAAAGAAGACCGCAGACGGAGTACAGTCTAGGGGGCCAGAGACTACAAACCTCACTCAAGGAAAAAGATCTTGGGGTGAGTATAACACCAGGCACATCTCCTGAAGCGCACATCAACCAAATAACTGCTGCAGCATCTGGGCGCCTAGCAAACCTCAGAAGAGCAATCCGACATCTTAATAAGGAATCGTTCAGGACCCTGTACACCGTGTACGTTAGGCCCATATTGGAGTATGCGACACCAGTTTGGAACCCACACCTAGCCAAGCACGTAAAGAAACTAGAGAAAGTGCAAAGGTTTGCAAGAAGACTAGTCCCAGTGCTAAGAGGTATGTCCTACGAGGAGAGGTTAAGGGAAATCAACCTGACGACACTGGAGGACAGGAGAGATAGGGGGGACATGATAACGACATACAAAATACTGAGAGGAATTGACAAGGTGGACAAAGACAGGATGTTCCAGAGATTGGACACAGTAACAAGGGGACACAGTTGGAAGCTGAAGACACAGATGAATCACAGGGATGTTAAGAAGTATTTCTTCAGCCACAGAGTAGTCAGTAAGTGGAATAGTTTGGGAAGCGATGTAGTGGAGGCAGGATCCATACATAG
>NC_091293.1:6333466-6423466 GCF_038502225.1 Cherax quadricarinatus
AGAGAGAGAGAGAGAGAGAGAGAGAGAGAGAGTGAGAGAGAGAGAGAGAGAGAGAGAGAGAGAGAGAGAGAGAGAGAGAGAGAGAGAGAGAGAGAGAGAGAGAGAGAGAGAGAGAGCTGGAGACGAAGAAAAACAAGCTGAAAAGAAAAGAATATTAAAAATAAATTAAAGCAGAACAGAGAGAATGAAACAGAAGTGAGAAATGAAGTTAGATCACTGAGGAATAAACGCATTTATCCGCAGCAACAACAGCAGAACAATGAACAGCAGAACAATGAACAGCAGAACAATGAACAGCAGAACAATGAACAGCAGAATGATGACCAACAGAACAATGAACAGCAGAACAATGAACAGCAGAACAATGAACAGCAGAACAATGAACAGCAAAACAATGATCAACAGAACAATGATCAGGAGGATAATGATCAGCAGAACAATAACCAGCAGAACAATGACCAGCAGAACAATGATCAGGAGAACAACCAACAGAACAATGACCAGCAGAACAATGATCAGCAGAACAATGATCAGCAGAACAATGATCAGCAGAACAATGACCAGCAGAACAATGATCAGCAGAACAATGACCAGCAGAACAATGAACAGCAGATCAATGACCAGCAGAACAATGAACAGCATAACAATGATCAGCAGAACAATGATCAGCAGAACAATGAACAGCAGATCAATGACCAGCAGAACAATGAACAGCAGAACAATGATCAGCAGAACAATGATCAGCAGAACAATGAACAGCAGAGCAATGACCAGCAGAACAATGAACAGCAGAACAATGACCAGTAGCAACCATAACAGGAGAACAATGACCAACAGCAACAACAACAGCAGAACAATGACCAACAGCAACAACAACAGCAGAACAACGACCAACAGCAACAACAACAGCAGAACAATGACCAACAACAACAACAAAAACAGAACAATGACCAGTAGAAACAACAACAGTAAAACCATGACCATCAGCAACAAAAACAGCTGAACAATGGGTAGCAGCAGCAGCAACAGCAGAACAATAACCAGTAACAACAACAGCAGAACAATAACCAGAAGCAACAACAACAGCTAAACAATGACCAGCAGCAGCAACAACAACAACAGCGGAACAGTAACCAGAAGCAACAACAACAGCCGAACAACGCTAAGGAACAACAGCACCAGAACAATGACCAGCAACAACAACAACAGCACAAGAGTAACCAGCAGAGAAAACAACAGTAGAGGAATGACCTGCAGCAGAAACAACATCAGAGCAATGACTAGCATGAACAACAACAGCAGAACAATGACCAGCAGCAACAACAACAACAACAACAGCAGAGCAATGATCAGCAACAATAATAACAACAGAACAATGACCAGCAGCAACAACAACAACAGCAGAGCAATGATCAGCAACGATAATAACAACAGAACAATGACCAGCAGCAACAACAACAAGAACAATGACCAGCAGCAACAACAGCAGAAGAACAATGACTAGATGAAAGCAAAAGCAGTAAAACAATTACCAACAGGAACAACAACAGAACAATGACCAGCAGCAACAACAACAGCAGAACAATAACCAGAAGCAACAACATCAGAACAGTGGCCAGCAGCAACAACAGCAATAGCAGAACTATGACCAGCAGCATCAGCAGTAGAACAATGACCATCAACAACAACAGCAGAACAATGACCAGCAGCAACAACAGCAGAACAATGACCAGCAGCAACAACAGCAGAACAATGACCAGCAGCAACAACAGCAGAACAATAACCATCGGCAACAACAACAGCAGAACAATAATCAGAAGCAACAACAACAGCAGAACTACGACCAGTAGCAACAGCAGGAGAACAATGACCAACAACAACAACAGCACAACAATAACCAGAAGCAACAACAACATTAGAACAATGGCCAGCAACAACAACAACAGCAGAACAATGACGAGCAACAACAACAACAGCAGAACACTGAGCAGCAGCAACATCAACAGCAGCAGAAAATTGACCAGTAGCAGCAGCAACAACAACAACAACAGTAGAACACCAGCAGCAGCAACAACAGAACAATGACCAACAACAACAAAAGCAGAACAATTACCAGTAGAAACAACAACAGTAGAACAATGATCGGCAGCAACAAAAACAGCAGAGCAATGACCAACAGCAGCAGCTGAACAGTGACCATCAGCATCAGCAGCAGAACAATGACCAGAAGCAACAACAACAGCAGAACAATAGCCAGCAGCAGCAGCAACAACAACAGCAATATTATGACCAGCAGTAACTGCAGCAGAACTATAACCAGAAGCAACAACAGAACAATGACCACCAGTAACAACAACGGCAAAACAATGACCAGCAACAGCAACAACAGAACAATGACCAGCAACAGCAACAACAGAACAATGACCAGCAGCAACGACAAGAGCAGAACAATGACCAGCAACAGCAACAGCGGAACAATTACCAAAAGCAACAACAACATTAGAACAATAGGAAGCAGCAACAACAACAGCAGAACTATGACCAGCAGCAACAGCAGAACAATGACCAGCAGCAACAACAACAGCAGAACAATGACCAGTAGCAACAGCAGCAGATCAATGACCAGTAGCGACAACAACAGCAGAACAATGACCAGTAGCAACAGCAGCAGATCAATGACCAGTAGCGACAACAACAGCAGAACCATGACCAGTAACAACAATAACAGCTGAAGAATGACCAGCAACAACAGGTATATTTGGAGTATACCTGGAGACGGTTACGGGGGTTTCCGCCCCCGTGGCTCGGTCTAAGACCAGGCCTCGTGGTGATCAGGGTCTGAACAACCAGGCTGTTACTGCTGGCCTCATGCAAACTGACGTACAAACCACAGCCCGGCTGGTCAGGTACTGACTTTAGGTGCCTGTCCAGTGCTTTCTTGAAGACAGCCAGGGGTCTATCGGTAATCCCCCTTATGTATGCTGGTAGGCAGTTGAACAGTCTTGGGCCCCTGACAATTATTATTGTGTTGTCTCTCAGTGTACTCGTGGCGCACCTGCTTTTCATTGGGGGAATGTTGCATCTCCTGTCGAGTCTTTTGCTTTCATAGGGAATGATTTTCTTTTGGCAAGTTTGATACTAAACTTTCTAGGGTTTTCCAAGTGTATATTATCATGTATCTCTCTGGCCTGCGTTCCATGGAATACAAATCAAGTGACTTCAACTGTTCTCAGTAATTTAGGTGCATTATCGTACTTGTGTGTGCCTTGAAAGTTCTTTGTACACTCTCCAGGTCAGCAATTTCCCCTGCCTTGAAAGGGGAGTTAGTATACAGCAGTATTCCTGCCTAGAGAGAACAAGCGATTTGAAGAAAATCATCATGAGCTTGGCGTCCCTAGTTTTGAAGGTTCTCATTATCCATCCTATCATTTTCCTAGCAGATGTGGTAGATGCATTGTTGTGGTCGTTGAAGGCGTAATCCTCTGACATTATCACTCCCAGGTCCTTCTCATTACTTTTTCGCACTATTGTATGGTTAGAATTTGTTGTATACCCTGATTCAGCAGAGCAATGACCAGCAGCAACAACAGCAGTAGAAGAATGACCAGCAGTAACTACAGCAGCAGAACAATGAAAAGCCGCAGCAACAGCAGAACTATGACCAGCAACATTAACAGCAAAGGAACAATGAAAAGCAGCAACAACAGCTGAACAATTACCAGCAGCAATAGCAGTACAATGACCAGCAGCAGCAACAGCAGCAGAACAGTGACGAACAACAACAGCAGCAGAACAATGACCAGCAGCAGCAACAACAGGAGAACAATGACCAAAAACAGCAACAGTAGAACAATGACCAGCAGCAACAACAATAGGAGAACAATGGCCAACAACAACAACAGAAGAGCAATGACCAGCAGTAACAACAAAAGGAGAACAATGGCCAACAGCAACAACAGCAGAACAATGACCAACAGCAGAACAATGACCAGCAGCAACAACAACAGGAGAACAATGACCAACAGCAACAACAGCAGAACAATGACCAACAACAATAAGAACAGAGAAGACAATGAAAATTAGCAAAAACAGCATAACAATTGCCAGCAGCAACAAGAGCAGCAGAACAATGACCGGCAGCAACAGTAGAACAATGATCAGGAGCAACAGCAACAGTTGTACAATGACCAAGAAAAATAGAACAGCTACAAGCAGCAGCAGCAGCAGCAGCAGCAGCAACAACACACTCTGCATCAGTGGAACAACAGCCGAACCACCCCCATCAGCAGCACAGCAGCAGAACTGTCTCATCAATAGCATATGCAGAAGAGCAGTCACCATCAGCAGCAGCAACAACCTGCACAAGCAACAGTAACAGTAGAACACAAGCCATCAAAGGAATCCAGTAAAACGCCAGCAGCTCTTATGCATCGTCAGTCACTCACATTTAAAACATTTTAAACACCATGAAAAACAAGACGCTCTTGACCCCTAGACTTGACATCCTTATTCACTAAAGTACTCACAGCACTAGCCATCGATCTCCTGCGATGGAAAAATTCATGATAACTTGACCTCCCCGTTCCAACCAGTGATTGTGTTGCTGTTGTTGATTTGTTTCTTGGTTTTAAGAACATAAGAAAGAATGAACACTGCAGCAGGCCAACTGGCCCACGTGAGGCAGGTCCAAGTCACCCACTGGCCCAAGCCTAGTCAGGGTAGGTCACATCCACTTAACTACGGAGCACGGCATTAGACCTATCAGTACATGCTAGTCAGGTCCAACTCACGCCCACCCACACCCATGTATTTATATAGCCTACTTTTAAAACTACTCAACGTCTTAGCTTCTATGACGATACTCAGGAGTTTGTTCCACTCATCCGCAATTCTATTACCAAACCAGTGCTTTCCTATATTCTTCCTGAATCTGAATTTTTCCAACTTCTAACCATTGCTGCGAGCCCTGTCTTGCTTAGGTATTTTTAGCACATCATTTACATCACATTTATTTATTCCTGTTTTCCAGTTATACACCTCAATCATATCCCCCTAATTCGACGCCTTTCTAGAGAGTGCAGATTCAGGGCCCTCAGTCTATCCTCATAGGGAAGATTTCTTATACATGGGATTAACTTTGTCATCAGTAGACGTTTCGCTATCCATTGGCTTTATCAGAATCTAGGACATAATATGAAGATAGTAGAACTATATGCAAAAGATAAGCTAATCAGTCCCTCGGCCTTGGAATTGGTGTGAAGATAACCGTAGTCGTAAAGATTCATCACGACTACGATGCTCTTCACGCCAACTCCAAGGTTGAGGGACTTTACCTTATCTTTTGAATATAGTTCTACATTCAAGATACCCAAATGTTGCACACGTTTCTCGGTTTTCATCATGAAGGTATTGTATACCATTCTTGTACAACATTCATAGACAACTGGGACCTCTTCTATGATAAAAATGACATGCATGCCAGGGATGGGGTTCACTTATCTAGGTTTGGGGTGGGAGCACTGGCCGACGCAGTGGGGGAAGCTCTTAGGTATTTAAACTAGAAATAGATAATGGTATGGGTTTTTGTGGAAAATCAAAGAATTTTCAGTATAGCGATAGTGTGAGTTTTAAGGAAACCAGTTATAGGCAGAATGAGGTAGAGTTATTGGCGAATATTGGAAAGCCAGTGGCACTAGGTGACAAGGACAGTAACATGTATAGTAGATGAACAGAAATCAGCAGAAAGAGTAAAAAGAGAAGAAAGGTTTTCTAAACATATATTCTACTAACAGTCGTAGTGCGAGATATAAGACGGACGAATCGAGATTAGTTGCAAGTGCGGGTAACATTGATGTTTTTGCCATAACTGAGACGTAGTTTAATATGAAAAATCGAACATACGTGCTGAATGTCACATTCAGCGTTTTAAATTGTTCCAAGTAGACAGATCGTTTAAATTGTTGCACTGTAATTCTAGGGGACTTTAACTTTAGTCATATTGATTGGAATTAACTGACTGTGAATTTAGAGTCTAACGACTTCTCAGAGGTAGCTCGGGATTGTTTTTTTAAAGCAGTTTGTTACAGAACCTACAAGGGGAAATAACCTCCTTGACTTGGTTCTGGCAAACAAGGAAAACCTTGTTAATAATTTAGAAATTTCAGAGGAACTTGGTGCTAGCGACCACAAATCAACTACCTTTAGCATTGAATGTAAGTATAATAGTAGGGATAACTCAGTAATGGTTCCAGATTTTTGCTTAGCAGATTACAATGAGCTTAGATAACAACTATTATCTGGGGACTGGGGTAACGAAGAGATCTATCAGTATGAGAGCTTTCTAAACACTATACATGCTGCCCAAAGTACATTTATTTCTTATAAAGAAATTAGATCGAATAGAAATGACCCTAAATGGATGAATAATAGGCTCAAATATCTTTTAGGGCAGAAGAAAGGAGTGTATAGGCGCATCAAAAGAGTTGAGGGTCATCTTATGAATCAATATTTTGACATTAAGAGGAACGTTAAAAAGAGGATAAGAAAAGCTAAACGGGACTACGAAAGTAAAGTTGCTAGGGATTCGAAAACTAACCCAAAAGGTTTATCGAACAAAAGTTAGAGTAAAGATAGGTCCCCTTAAAAATAACTCTGGGCATCTTATTGAGAAGGAGAATGAAATGTGCTCGATTTTTAATAATTATTTTCACTCGATTTTCACTCAGGAAGACACTAACAATATCCTAGCAATTAATTTTTATAGTGGGGCTGAAGATGATTAATTATGTAATATCACAGTCACTAGCGAAATGGTTATGAAACAAGTAGACAGACTGAAACAAAATAAATTGCCGGGCCCTGGTGATCTTTTTTCAAAGGTTCTTAAGGAATGCATAATGGAACTCTGTGAACCATTGACTAATATTTTTAATTTATCTCTTCAGACAGGTGTAGTGTCTGATATGTGGAAGATAGCCAAAGTAATTATAGCTGATAATATAAGAAGCCATCTTGATAAGCATAATTTGATTAATGATACTCAGCATGGATTCACCATGAGCCGTTCCTGCCTAACTGATTTGCTAACTTTCTTCAGAGAAGCTTTTGATGCCGTTGATCACGATAATGAATTAGATATTGCTTATTTGGATTTTAGTAAGGCTTTTGATAGAGTACCACATCAGAGACTGTTAATGAAAGTGGCAGCTCATGACACTGAGGGAAAAGTGCTGTCATAGATTGAGTCATGGCTCACCAATAGGAAGGAGTGTGCATATATGGGTTTAAGTCTGAGTAGGAATCTGTAACTAGTGGCGTTCTACAGGGATCAGTTTTAGGCCCGTTGTTGTTTAAAATGTTTATCAATGACCTTGATGAGGGAATTACTAGTGATATGAGTAAATTCGCTGATGACACGAAGATAGGAAGAATAATCTATTCAAACGTAAATGTCACAGACCTTCAGGAGGATTAAGACAAACTCAGTACGTGGTCAGAAAAGTGGCAGATGAAGTTCAATGTAGATAAATGCAAAGTTGTAAAGCTTGGGAATGTTCTTGACCCTATCAGCATAATAATATAGAACTTAGCCGTACAGAATGCGAAAAGGACTTCGGGGTTATAGTAAGCAGTAACGTTAAACCAAGACAGCAGTGCCTAAGCCTGTGTATTAAAGGAAATAGGTTATTGGGATTTATGTCAAGAATTGTAAGCAAAAGAAGTTCTGTGGTTATTGAGGTTATATTACAGCTTTATACAACATTAGTAAGGCCTCACCTAGATTACGCAGCTCAGTTCTGGTCTCCATATTACAGAATGGATATAAATTCGTTAGAAACATTCAGCAAAGAATGACAAAATTAATTCACAGCATTAGAAATCTTCCATACCAGCTCCAGGAAAACATTCTCTCTGTCTCCTCTTGCTATCTCTACATTATTTAGTTTATATGTGGCATCGTTATTTCCTTGTTCATTGTTTAGAACTTTAAATGTCTATATTAAACTGCATCTGACACTTCGACCACTGCATCAGTGTATTCAAATCTTCCTGGAGTACTCACTTGTCCTCATTAGAATGAATTAGGCGACCTAATTTAGTTCCATCAGCAAACTTGCTTATGCCGCTGTTTATTCCCTCATCAATGTCATTTATATAAATTGTGAATAACAAGGGCCCCAACACTGACCCCTGTAGAACACCACTCGTGACGCGCCCCTACTCTGATTTCTCCCCACTTATGCAAACTCTCTGCTGCCTATCTGTTAACCAAGCCTCTACCCAGTAAAAAATTCTTCTATTCCATGTGCCTTAATTTTCCTTAATAACCTCTGATGTGGAACTCAATCAAAAGCCTTTCTGAAGTCCATATACACAATATCATATTCAGTACCATGATCTACCGTCTCAAATACCTTGGTGAAAAAAATTAGTAAATTCGTAAGACAGGAATGCCCCCTTGTAAAACCATGCTGAGATTCATTAATCAATTTATGCCTTTCAAGATGGCTACGAATTGCCTCGGCAATTATTGATTCCATAAATTTTCCTACTGTTGAGGTAAGGTTTATTGGTCTATAGTTCGAAGCTATGGACCTGTCCCCTGCTTTGTAAATAGGTATTACATTTGTCATTTTCCACTTTCTGGCACCATGCCAGTTTGTAGTGATATGTTGAAATGATTAGCCAAAGGTTTGCTAAGTTCCTCTTTATATTCCTTTAAAACCCTGATATCTTCATGTGTAAAAACTGAAAGGAAATGAAAATTAAAATTTTCTCACATATCCTCATCACTGTCAGTGATCTGACCTGAGTTACTTTTGTGTGGGCCAATCTTGTCCCTTTCTTACTTCTATATACCTAAAAAGAAACCTTTTGGGTTAGTCGTCGAATCCCTTGCCAATTTAACCTCATAATCCCTTTTAGTTTTTCTTATTGTCTTTTTTTATTTCTCTCTTTAATTGAATATATTGATTTCTTAACTGCCCATCCCCTCTTTTGATACGCCTATATATGCCTCTCTTTTGACCAATGAGATGTTTTAATCTATTGTTTATCCATTTGGGATAATTTTTGGTTGAAATAATTTCCCTACTCGGAACAAAAGTTGACTGAGCAGCTAGAACTATGCTCTGAAAAATGTCATATTGGCAAACAAGATCACCTACCTGACCCATAATCAGGTCGTTCCAATTTAGCCCACCCAGGTAATTTCTCAGTCCCATGAAATAGGCCAAGCAGAAGTCTGGGACAGAGATTTGATTGTAGTTATTTGGGTAATTCCTTGATATATTGAAACTAAGTGGTTTGTGATCACTTTCCCCAAGCTCATCATCAGATTGTTTACTCTAGTTGGTTCTGTCACATACTGTTTTAAAAAGCAATTCTGAACTGTATGAAGAAAGTCACTAGACTCAAGATTTCCTGTCATAATGTTCCAATCAATTTGTCTAAAGTTAAAATCTCCCATTAGCACGACATTTTTAGGTCTAGACGCCTTATGAATTTCGTCCCTTAGCAACTTACTGCACTCCCTATCAAGATTTGGCGGCCTATAAATCACATCCAAAATTAATTTTTCACTACTTTTGAGAAAACTTTAGCCAAACAGATTCTGTGTCCGATGCTTCTAATCTTATATCATGTCAAACATAACAATTTAAATTATCACTGACATGCATCGCCACTCCATCACCCTTCCTGTTGACCCTATTAGTATGTGGCATTCAGAAGGCATTTCTCTATCTGAAACAGGAGACATTCAGGAAATTGCCAATTGAATCATTGTTTTGCTGTTGTTAGTACTGGCCAATGTTCTGTTGTTGCTGCTGGTCCCTGTTCTGCTGCTGGTGCTACTGCTGATCACTGTTCTGCTGCTGTTGTTGCTGCTGGTCATTGTTCGTGTTTCTCCCAGGTAGCGTACCCCTAGGTAACAAGACGACGTTTCGCTCAGTCCTGGACCATTATTATGTCGCAAATGAGTGAGAAAATTGTGAGTAGGCCATTAATATTTGAAGGGAAATTTATCCCATTTTTTTTTTGTACAAGACAACTTATCAGCAAGACAAGTGAATAGTTCAAGAAGCATTTTTCTCCGTCATCCTCTTTAATTATCAAGTTCTCACCCAGCTGTTGGTGAGGCCGGACGCAGAGCGTGCGGCTGGTGCCCTCTGGTGTCTGTATTCAGAAGTTTTGTTTTCTCAAGATGGCGGAGCGCAGAAGAAGAGTAAACACTGTCTGTGTGGAATTGTTGAAAGGTGCAATATACCAGGACACCGCTGACGTCATTCTGCCTCTTGTGATAAGAGATACGTATGGAATCCCACGTGAGGATTTATATGGGATTTCTTTGAACGGCAACGCGAGAATTTTTGTGAAATTTGTGTCGTCTGCTGCGTATGTGAGTGTTGTGGATGCCTTTCAAGAAAAACGGATTGTCATCAACGCTAGTCTGGAGGTGCGCCTGCGTGATGTATCTGCAAGTTATACATGGGTTCGTCTACGTAATATCCCCTTCGAGGCAGACGAGGTGGACATCCGTCGGACTTTTGGGCGTTATGGCACCGTACAAGCTGTCCAAATTGGGCGTTGGTCCCAGGGTTTTTATGCTGGTATGCTCGCAGGTTCCTTTTCTATGAAAATAACATTGAGACATCCAATTCCCTCGTTTATCATGTTGGAGGATTTTCAGACGCAGGTCTACATAACCTACCTGGGCCAGGTTCGGACGTGCCGACTGTGTGGTGCAACGGGTCATATGGCGGCGTCTTGTGAGCACCGACGAGGGAAACAACGGTCGGACCTGACAGACACTGCATCCAAAGATACGATGGAGGAGGATGAGCTGGCCCATCAGAAGCCCACAATGGTGGACGACGTGCTGCAGGTTTTACCAGCGGATGTAAAGTGGAGTGAAGCAGTGGATGCTGCAGAGGGGATCGTCTCGACGCTACCACCGGCGTCGGAGATCGAGCCGATTGGGTGCGTGGACAGTGCGTCACCTCCGGTGGAAGAGGAGGCACAAACGCCATTGATATTGCCCAGTTTTGAAGACTTACAGAGGATCCTCGATAGCCCGGCGTTAGAGGGTTTACCGCCTACATTGGCGGTGTCGCCTGTGGTCGACCATGGTCTAGCGGGACGTGTGGGAGGTGAGGAAAGGCGTACGACTTTTACGTCTGTGGTAGTGACGGATGTCGAGGTACATAGAACGGACAGCGATGGGCTTATGGACTGTGAGGGAGTGTCACGTAAGAGGCCCAGTACACCTGTGGAGGACGATGTCTTAACACCGGGTCAAAGGTCTTGTAAAATGGTGTGGGCTGACGTAGCCAAGGGAGTTAAGGGACCCCCCTTAGAGAAGTTAAGTGGGAGTGTGGGGAAAACGGGCAGGTGCAGCAGTGGCAAGTCCAAGTCAGGTATAAAGGTGATGGGAAAACGAAATGAGAAAACCTAACCAGAGAGTTCAAGTGTATAACAATGAATGTCAATGGCCTCAGAGCAGAGGTCAAGAGACGTTGGGTAGAGGTATCGCTCAGACGTATGAATGTTGACGTTTTTTTTTTATACAGGAACACAATTTTCGGTGTGGTAGTGAATTACGTGTGCAAGGGTATAAGTGCTATGCGGGAAATTCGGATAATCTCAAGGGTGGGGTTGTGATAGGCATAAGGGAGACCAGCCCTTTTAAGCTCGTAGCATGGGAGTGGGGCGGAGGGGGCCGGGTTGTGCGTGTGGTGGGTTCGTGGGGGAACATTCAGGTGGGTTTCGTGGGAGTATATATGCCAGCAACAACAAATCGACGAGTAAAAGAGGATTTTGTACGCGATGTTTTGGTTTATTTTCTCAGAAGTCTACCCTTAGTTTCTGTCGTTGCAGGTGATTGGAATTGTGTGATCCTGGAAAAAGACGTCGAACCGCGTGGTGGGGGGTGTAATTTACGGGTTTTACGTGAGGTATTGCAGGCGATTGGTGTAGTGGATGTTGTGGGTAGCGACGGGTGGAATGTGGAACATACGTTTTGTAGAAGGGGTTACGCTTCGCGGTTGGACAGGGTTTATATCACCAACTTAATCCGTAGTGGCAGGGTCGATTGTGTTGATCTGGGTTTCTCAGATCACCGTGGTGTTCTGGTAACACTCGAGTGGGAGGGCGCTATCCGTGTATTTACTAGTTATTGGAAATTAAATGTCAGCTTGTTGCAAGGAGTCGATGCTGTGGAAGCTTTCAGGTTATGGTGGGTTGACTTCTGGAATAACGGGAATGGGATAGAGGATGTTGTAGAGTGGTGGCATTCAAAGGCGAAACATGCAATACAGGGTTTTTATAGACGATTAGGGAAGGAGGAGGCGTGTTATAGATATGGGAAGTAAAAGTATTTAGAGGGACAGCTGCGGGATTGTTATGGCACAGGCGGGAGGTATGACCTAGCGGAAATAGAGTGCCTACATAGTCAATTACGGGAAATTCAGAATGATAAATTTCAGGCTTTGAGGGTGCGAGCTGGGATTGAGGAGGTGCTTTGGGGGGATAAACCCTCTGTTGGGGTTCAGCGTAGTTTCGGAATGAGACGTATGGCGACGACAGTTTTGTCAGTAGTGGTCGGTGATGACATGGGTGGTTATCATAAAGGACAAAGGCTAGTTACTACTGAGAGCATAGGGATCTATGCAGACCAATGGTTTGAGAGAAAATGGAAGGGTAGAGAGGGGAATCGAGAGGAGAGGGAAGCTTTACTGCGTGGCATAGTGGAAAATTTGAGAGACGTGGATCGAGAGGACATGGAGGGTTGTATTTCGGAGGAGGAGGTTTCCAAGGCTGTTCAGGGACAGGCACTGAGGAAATCACCTGGTTGGGATGGGATACCAGGTGATTTTTATGTAGTTCATTGGGAACTGTTAAAACACATGTTGGTTCGACTTTACAATTCAATGAAAACTAGAGGTAGCATGGGCGGTGAAGCGGGGTTGGGTGTTGTAGTATTGGTACCAAAGGCCGAGGTCTGCGAATCTTTGGAGGCATATAGGCCCATCATGTTGATGTGGGCGGATTATAAGATTTTTGCGCGTATTTTGGCAAACCGGATGAAGCGAGTTTTGGACAAGGTAATATGGGAAGGGCAATTCGGAATTCCTGGCCGATCCATGAGAGATGGTCATCGACGCCTCAAAAGTTTCGTGAAAGATTGTAGTGGAGGCGGAGTCGTAGGATTGGATTGGGAAAAGGCTTTTGACAATGTGGATAGGGAAACATTATTAGCTATATTATTGAAACAGGGTTTCGGGGAAGAAATAGTAGCGTACTGGGTACGTATGTTATATACGGAGGCACAGGTACGAGTCCAGGTCAATGGGAGGGTGGGGTCCGCGATAGGCATGGGGTGGGGGCTGTGGCAGGGGTGTCCCCTCTCGCAGCTTTTGTTTGCCTGTTTGCAGGACCCCTTTTATAGATTGGTAATGAGTGGGGTGGGGGGGAGGATTGTGCGCAGGAAGAAGCAGTAGAAATTTTAGGTTATGTGGACGATACCACCATCTTGGTGCATAGTAGGAATGGTTTAGCGTTCATAAATAAGGTTATAAGGTTTTTTAGCGATGTGTCTTCCATGCGCATTAATAGAGAAAAATCCAAACTTTTGGAAGTGGGGTCCTGGGTGGGCGGGACGTTAGGTACGGAGTATGGGTGGAGAACCGTTGAGCGGATAAAGATCTGCGGTGTGCATTTTTGCAATGACGAACAGGCGGCGCGTGCATTTAATTCATCCATTGTAGTTACAGCTGCAATTCGTAGGATGGCAGGATGGAGACCAGGTGATGTAACATTACACCAAAGAGTAATCGTTGTCAATGTACTGGTGTATAGTAAATTATGGTTTGTTTCAGCGGTCTATCCATTGATGACGGACGATGTGTTGCGGTTACAGAGGAAGGCTTTGGATTTCATATGGGTTACCGTAGGCATTGGTTAGGGAAGGACATAGTTATGACGCACGTAACTCGGGGAGGTTTGGGGCTAATACCACTACACAGTCGTCTAATGGGCATATATGTACGACAGGAATTCCTAACAAGGGGTGGGGTCAGGGGAGCGAGAGTTGATGCAGTGATGAGGGAGGTTCGACGATGGTGGGTGGGGAAGGACCTCACAAGGTGCGAAGCAATGTTACGGTATTTATTGATGGTGCAAAACCCTGTGAGAGTTAAGGCAGGTAAACTAGATAATATAGGTATAACATCGGCAGACGTCATCGGTGCTGACATTTTCCCAGGATATCATTGGAAGACTATATGGCAGGGGTTCAAGAAATTGCAGTTACAACCACGGGTTAGGGAAACTGGTTACCGATTCCTCTACGGGATTTTGGCGTCCAAGGCACAATTGTACATTATGGGAATGACCCAGGATCAGACCTGTGCGTGGTGTGGGTGGCCGGAAACGGCGTTTCATGTCGTATACTTTTGTGACAGTTTACGTAAGGTTAGGAATTGGTTCAAGGGTGTTCTCCGACAAGTGGGCGGGGGGGGGGGTTGTCGATGCTTAGAGTTTTGAGTCTTGAAATGGGAGATTGCTCGGATGCTGTACGACGTTCTGTGTCATATTTGGTACTTGACTATTTATATGTGTCATGGGGTATGCGGGGGCTTAGGGGTGAGATGCGCGTCAAGGCGCTGATGTGTCATGTTTATAGGACGAAATGTAGGAATAGAGAGGTATATGGGCAATGCTGGGAGGGAGCTTTTTCGTTGGGGTATAGGAATCTAACGATGGAAACGTTACGGGAGTAATGAGGTGGGGGTAAGTACAATCCCTTGGTGGAGCCTAGGGGTTGGTCTCCCGGGGGGGGGGGAGAGAGAAGAGTTAGGTTTTTTGGCGTCTGGACTGTATGTTTTATTTGGTGTGTATGGTGAATCTGGGTGTAATGTAGGGTGAGGGAAGGGAACCTTTGTGTGGTCTGGGGTATAGTGTCTTGCTGGCGTGATTGAGTATCATAGTCTGAGAAAGGGGGGGGGGAGTGGTACTCAGAACCACGATATGGTTTTCTTATGCTGAGTCATGCTGAACCACTAAGTCACCAACAGAGGCTACGCCGTGTTTAATGTTTATGTTTTACAAAATTTTCTAATTCCCAGGTTGGTGTTAGTTGCATATAGTGTGAATTGTTTGGAGTTTTGTAATGCAATTGTTTTTGAGATGTATTCTGTGTGCACCTGTTAGTACTGGTTTTACTAAGTCAGTACATAAGAGTCACAACAATGTATGTAATGCGACCTGCGAGTCGTAAAGTGTGTGCTGGAAGATTTGTGTTTTAATTATTGGTATGGTGTGTAACGAGATGATTTATATAGAAGTTTTAAGTGGGTAATAGTCTTAACATGTTTGTTTCAAAAAACACTTCTTTCCTATGTTGTGCTATACTTTATATGATGCGGTCTTCTTGAGTGGTCCATTATTGTGCCAAGTACTGTATATACATGCCTCTTGATATCTTACTGATGATATTGACTATTCCACTTTTGTTACAAGGAATGGATCGGTAGAAAGCACATTTGGTAGTAGGGAATAAATTGGTGGGGTGAAGTGTAACCACGGTATAGTTTTGTTTTGCAGGGTAGCTCCATTATGTTTTGTTGATATTATACGTCTTGGTCTGTATCCTAGGAATTGGGAAAGGGTTTTGCTTTTACACAGAATACTGATGTGTGTGTATGTAATATTGTTTGTTGGATAGCAGACCTGGTAACGCTTTCTCATTTTGATTTATTTGTTGCATGGATTTTATTAATAAAATATAAAAAAAAAATTATCGCTACAATGTGCGACATTCTCAATTGTCTTTTTTAGCAATAAAATTTCCGAAATTTCCAGAGAGAATAGTAAACCAGTCTTCTGCACATTAGATTCCATTGGGATAAATTGCATGATTTTACCATTCCTTCTTTCTTTACCAACATGCAGTTGTAATTTCTTGACTTCCTCTTTGATTACCATATCTTGTTTTTCATTTGTCTGTGGCTCAGATTTGCCTCATCTAAGACGTTGTTCTCTTTTGAAAACATTCTGTACCTTCCTGCGCACTATCTCGCACATTAACATTTGTTTCCATGTCTTATATTTTGTCTCTCGGTTTATTTTTGTAAACTTCAGTCAGTTGATTCCGCTTTGATTCTCTCTTGTGTTTCCTTTTTAAATATACCGTCACCCGCTTATTTTTCACTTATATTTTCTTCTCACATGCTGTAAAATGATGACTACCAACTCACAGTCTGCTAGGCGCATTCTGATCCTGGTAAGTTATTCTGTGTCCCTCTGAACCTCACAGAAAAATACGTAATGTTACTGCATAACTACTTAATCGATCAAGTGGGCAATGCAATACTTTTTAGAAAAAATCCAACACTGAATAAGGTGTACGTGTTGGCTGTTTAACTGATGTGAAAAACACAGCTGTAAGAGGGGCTAGAAAACAGGGGTTATACCTGGAGTTTACCTAGAAGGGTTTCGGGGGTCAACGCCCCCGAGGCCCGGTCTGAGACCAGGCCTCATGGTGAACCAGGGTCTGATCAACCAGGCTGCTACTGCTGGCCTCACGCAAGCTGACGTACGAACCACAGCCCGGTTGGTCAGGCACTGTTTTTAGGTGCCTGTCCAGTGCCTTCTTGAAGACAGTCAGGGGTCTATTGGTAATCCTCCTTATGTATGCTGGGAGGCAATTGAACAGTCTTGGGCCCCGGACACTTATTGTGTTGTCTCTCAGTGTACCCGTGGCGCCCCTGCTTTTCACCGGGGGAATGTTGCATCTCCTGCCGAGTCTTTTGCTTTCATAGGGAGTGATTTTCGTGTGCAGGTTTGGTACCAATCCCTCCAGAACCTTCCATGTGTATATTATCATGTATCTCTCTCGGCTGCGTTCGAGGGAATACAGATCAAGGACCTTCAACCGTTCCCAGTAGTTTAGGTGCCTTATCGTACTTAGGTGTGGTATGAAAGTTCTTTGTACACTCTCCAGGTCTGCAATGTCGCCAGCCTTGAAGGGGACCGTTAGTGTACAGCAGTATTCCAGCCTAGAGAGCACAAATGATTTGAAGAGAATCATCATGGGCTTGGCGTCCTTAGTTTTTAAATGTGGAAACAAAATTAAATGCATTTTGGTCTAAATATTAACAATTATCGTAAATCTGGGAGGTACGCATGAATTGTCAGCCAGAATTTGTATAAATGATCATGATCACAGAAAGTTGTCACTATCACTGGGTCACCACGACCACACGGCTCTAGTCTCGTGCCTAGGTTTAATCTTTAATATATGCATCGTGTATAGTTACTTTATACTGTGACATCAGAGCGTACTATTAAGGAAGGGAGGAGTAGTGAATGTAGATATGAACGGTGATAACAGAGTCGTAACATAGACCTGAAAGCACAATGAATAAAAAAAGGCATAGTGTCGGTCAGGAAGCACAGTGGAGATAACAAAGAATGTATTAATGAGCCTCTAATTCTTTTCAGGCTGTTGTTAAAAAAGTCGGCTGCAGTGAAACCTGCTGCAAAGAAGAGAAAAATAAGAGGAAAATGCTGTGCGTTCAGCAAGAGGTGGACGTATTTTTTTTATGTAATGACAGAACTATTTGCTTCATTTCAGTGAAAGCGTGTACTTGTTTATTGTTGCAACCCCTGAATGGGTTGCAATATATATAATGTATATTATGATTATGAATATAATGTATATTACCTTTTCATATAATTTTATATTGCTTATATTTGCGATAATAGCTAAATCGTAAATATATTGCTTTATATTGCTATTTGACTTAGCTTCCTTTGGTTTGGTAGGATGTAACATATTATGTGCTCACTTCAAGTCTTGATTGTCTAACTACTGTAATTATCGCTCTTTGCTCGTTAGACTGCCGGCTTCTGTTTCTGAGCTGCAGCTGTACACGGAGCTATCACGTGATCGAGGGGGGGGTCCTCACCTCGCCTGAAGTATTCAGTCTGGTCTAGACTCTCTTGGTGGTTGGACAGATTGTCTGTCTCATTATTCTTGTTAGTTCTGTAGAACTCTGTTCACAGAACATTGTATAGATTTAGTGATTTTCGACGTTGTACTGAGGTTGTGGGTCGCATAGACACTCTGAGCAACTCAGGTCCTGAGCTGTAGCTTCTGACCTAACTTGTACTGGTATCTGTGTATTATCACAGTCGGGGATTTTCTTATGCTGAACTTAGATTCAGTAGTATGGGAGTTTTGTGACTTTTGTGGAGGATCTGCTGATGGTCCCTACTTAGTGTCGTTATATTATCTCCTTGTTCCTGATTCTGTGTCGCAGTTGCTTGTTATATTGCTATTGGTCATAGCATTCTTTTTATTGTTCAAGCAGACTGTTCTGATAGCCAGTTGGTCAAGAAGTTAGTTGATTTGAGGACTTTGTCAGTCACTTGTTTAAGTCTAGTCGAGTCTTGAGGCATAGCGAACTACTTAGAGCACTTACACACATACACAAACTTACTTGTACATATTTGAAATATCTTATTAAATGTTAAAGTACCCGACGGTACTTAAGAATTATAAATGTGATATGTGCTTTCAGCACAATACTATTGTATACGAGAGAAGTGATTATTATTATTTTGATTACTGTGATTAATTTAATTTAATTTGATAATATACCTCTAGACTTAATAAATTTATTAAATTTTAATTTCTCTAGTTAGTAGCCTACCAATTGTAATCCTGAAGCACTATTGAATCATACTGAATTCTAATGGATAATTGGACAAGGATACTGACTACTTGTTATGAAAACCCAGTAACAGGCTGGATGCTAGAAGGGCAGTCCTTTCTAGTATTCACTGGAAATTTCTCAGCTTTTAGAATCGCGTTTTTTGTAACAAATGGGGGCCTGTCCGGGAGGCTCTTAATCCAAGGTGTTGGAGAAATTGTCCAGTTTGACATACTAGTAACTATGTGATCAAACACTTTGAGTACTTTCCTAATCTGAAGACTTTGAGTTTAGTCTTGTACAACATACCAGGTGGATGTATGTACTTGACTGAGTCTCTTGATCCAAGGAGATGGAAATACTGTTTGAGTTCTAACTCTAGGACAACCAACATTAAAATTCCTATTAGGATTATAGTTTCCCATAATCACTCTCTGGTAGTACACTTATTTTCGTGATGTATGCCAAAGTGAAACAATTAATTGATACTCTGACTTTGTCTGAGTTAAGTACATTAAAACTTCAGACGTGTTGGCAAGTAGCCAAATATCTCGGTGTGACGTATAACAGGAATTACACTGCAGAAACTGTCAGAGCGTTAATTAAAGATATATTGTTTCCTGCTCATACAGAGATGTCTGATTATGATTCAGATTCAGAAAGCCTAGTGTCACAATTAGGAAGTATGACTCTATTTGATGAAGTAGAAGAAAGAGCAACTAAGGCAGAAATGTCTGAGCCTAGTGTAGCTCAGTTCTCGCTCACTCCTTCCCTCACTGACACATTAGTACAGAGTATAGCTGGTAGTATGACTAAGCCTCACGCTAGTACTGTGTATGCTACACCTGTATCTACTTATCCTAGACCAGATCTAGACTCTCTAGAGATGGCTGGACGAAGTGTCCGACCTAAGGACCGTCCAGACCACGTTAGATTCCTTACTCCTCCATTACCTACTGGTCCTATCTCTCAGGAACAGTTTGAGAGGTTTGAACGCCTCATTATGTTGCAGACTGCACAAATAGAGGCACAGAGGAAATTGAAGGAAGAAGATTTCCAAAGAGAAATTGTTCGTCTGGGAAGACAACAGACTGATAGATCACAGGACACATTTAATGTGCAGAAAGCTGCATCCATGGTTCCTAAGTTTTTTGAGAGTGACTTAGACACCTATTTTGATGTGTTTGAGAACCAGGCACGTGCTATGAACTGGCCACGTAAGCACTGGCTACCTTGTTGCACACAGCTTTGACAGGAAGAGCTCAAACTTGTACTGCTGCTTTACCATTTGCCAAGTACATTAGTTATGACGCTGTCAAACAAACTATTCTAGAGATGTATAACTTGTTATCTGTAAGTTATCAAAACGCATTTCGTACGTTACAACGACGACAAGCTCAAACTTGTGTAGAGTTTGCTCGTGAGAAAAAAGTTGCATTTGAGAGGTGGTGTAGGTCTGCCAAGTGTAACAACTACGACAGCCTTGTTCAGTTGTTACTACACGAAGAGTTTAACAACTGTATGTCTGCTGATATACAAGAATATCTGATCGATCATACTACCTCGGATATTCTGGAAACTGCAGCATTAGCAGACAATTACGAGATTTCTCAAAAACTTGTATGTACTAAAACACAGAGAAACAAGGTAACTAAAAATTGTCCTAGAAGTTGGCAACCTAAATCAGCTGCTCATTGCCGGCCTGATGTACCTGCTACTGAAACTTCTCGTACCTTTACCAGGAAAACTCACAATCCTGAATCTGTCTCGGGGGCTAGACAGAAATCTGATATCGAGAAGAAGAAAGTTAAATGTACCTATTGTAACAGAAAAGGACATGCTAGAGAGTATTGCTATAAGTTGGAAAGAGATACGAGAAACAGTCGTGCTCTTCTGAGCAACAAAGGCACCAAAATCCTAGTAATACCTCTGATCCTACTGTTTTAGATAATGTTACTCAGGACAGATGACTAGTGTCAGAAAGTGTATCTGACGAAAAGAATCGTTCAGCGATGAGTCCTTACTTTTCGAGAGGTAAAGTAGGATTTGACGAATCACATCTGAGATAATTACTTTCAGAGACACTGGCAGTTATCTCACGTTATTAAGAGAAGAGGTACTGCCCATAACTGATGATACCTATTGCAAGATAGATGTATTGTTAGAAGCCTATGGTGGGGCTGTTATAAAAGTACCTCTTCACAAGGTATACATTGAAACAAGCTATTATACTGGTTATATTTCAGTGGGTATATCCAGTGGTGTATTTCCCATCAGGTCAGTGGACTTGTTGATAGGGAACGATATCCTTTATGCTGGTATATGTAAAGAACAACTTGTGTTTGATAATAACACTGATGATAATTATGCCATTGAAGCTTGTAGAGAGAAACCTATTTTATTTCCTCTCAGCGCAATTACTAGAGCTATGTCAAAGATACAACAACCATCCTTGTCTCCTGCTGAGTTAGTGGATGACAATGATTTGAGCTTGAATATGTTGTTTAGTGACGCTCTACGCCCAGGGTCATTAACACCAACTCCCCCGGTCATCAACATAATCAGGAAACAAATGGCGTTAAATTTCTAACTCATTATGATTTAATCAAGGATCAGTTTGTTGAACAGTCACTGGAAAGACTGAGAGATATAGCAGTTACTGAGAGTGAAGCAAAGGATCTCGATAATTGTTACTATTATAGTAACGGTGTACTGATGGAGAAAAATACATGTTTTTTTTTTTATATTTTATTTAAAAAGTACATCACAGCACATAAAAAATAACAAACAGGCCTTATCTGTCAACAAATGTAATAAGCTTTCCATGGCCATATAATACCACATACAAATATAATAATTATACATCATAAACCATACCCCCGGCCGGGATTGAACCCGCGGTCATAGAGTCTCAAAACTCCAGCCCGTCGCGCTAACCACTAGACCAGCTAGCCACAATGTAACGAATATTATCTAATGAAAACACAAACAGTAACCAAAGTAAGGAGAGAATTGATACATACTTCCGTACTAACTACATCAAAAGTAAAACCCGATATTCTGTACTATGACTTAACGTCATAAGGTGCTAACTCAAAAGTGCACAGTATGTTACATACCGTAACCCTGCAAACTAAACCCCCCCCATCCCTAGACAGACCCTCCCCCTATCTGAAAAGTACAACATAAAATCAGAACTACAAGAGTGCACAATAAATTAAGTTAACCCTAACACATCTATAATGCTATCCAAAAGTATGAATCTTACGACACGTAAGAATATGAAGCATAAACTACAATGATACAATTGTTCCCTAAACTTAAAATGGTAAAGGTTATAACTGCCTCACGGCTTACAAAACAAACTGCAAGTGCAATAAGTACATTATGTAAATATGGAACAGTTTGATTTCTAACATTGGTTATAAAGTATTTCCTGTAGTCAAATTACATTAACAAGATCCGTCCACATCATAATCTCACACGATCAACGATACCGTACAATATAATGGTAATACACCTTACACACAAACAAAGTATTGACAATGGTTTTATACTCAGACACAACACATTATACATTATTAAAGAACATGTCTAACTATGTTGTATATACAAATGGCAAGCACACATGGGTAAGTATATTGACTGTATAATAAATTGTGTTAAAAAACCAACACACACAATAACACACACACACAAGCACACTCATACACACCAACATAGACATAGGTATTAATGAATCGACGTCATTAGCTGCCTGACTGCGGTGGAGTGCGGTTGTGCACAGCACCCCTCTGCTGTTTTGTCAGGAGAGCTCTCATAGCAACAATATGGCGCTGAGTATCCGACGTAGGGTGAACACTGTCGGCGTGGAGCTGCTTCGTGGGGCGATTTCCCCCTCTACGGCGCAGGTGTTACTTCCGGCAATCATCAGGGAAACGTACGGAGTGCAGGATGATGAGGTTTATGGTGTGGCCCTGAATGGGGCCTATCGTCTATTCGTCAAGTTAAATTCGACGGCTGTGTACGAGTCGTTAGTGACGAAATTTGAGCATGTGAGTATTGATGTAACTCCAGCTGTCAAAGTGCGACTCATAGACGTTTCTCGCCACTATACGTGGGTGAAGTTGCGCAATGTCCCCTTCGAGGCTGACGAGGAGGACTTACGGAAGGTGTTTGCAGCTTATGGTACCGTGCATCTGGCAACCCAAGGCAAGTGGGCGGCAGGTGCGTACGTGGGACGTCCGGAGGGTACATTCTCCCTCAAAATGACACTGAGGCACCCGATCCCGTCATACGTCGTGATGCCGGAGTTTAGGACCCAAATTCTAGTGGCGTATGCTGGGCAGCGTCGGACATGCAGGTTGTGTGGAGAGTATGACCATATGGCGGCGACGTGTGGGAGGCAGTGGAGGGCGCCGGCGCAAACAGGTGGTGCACCAGTTACAGGTGTGGATGTCGTAGAGGAGAATTCCAAAGGAAACCGAGGAGATGGCCGTCTGTGGAGTGAAATTGTAGAAGAGTCTCTTGTGGTGCATGATGGGCGGGGCACGAGTTGTGTGGAGCCGAAAATGGCCACTTTGCCGGTGACGGGGGAGGAAGTGCTCATTCAGCAGGAGGTGCAAGAGCTGGAGGAGGAGCTCGACGAGGTATTGAAAACTTTACCTTCTTCGGGCGAGGATAATGGCTTGGTCCGTGAAATGGTGCCTGAGTTGAAAGGAGAGTGTGGCGGGACAGGCACGGGAAGGAAGGAGGACACCTGCAGGCACAGAGAGGAGTCACCGAGCTCTGTGCGACAGGTCACAGTAGAGGTTGATGTTCACTGTGAGGAATCTTCGGTAGACAGTATGGCGGTAGAGAGTGTTACGAGGAAGAGGGCGGCTGCGTCAGACTCAGATGATGTCCTGACGCCCGCGCAGAGGTCTGGGAGGAAGGATGTATATTCTCGTGACAGCCAGGATAAGAGGCATCGAAGAGGGGGGGAGGGTGGATGGTGACAAACCACATGTTGACCCTGGGGCAAGAGGCCCTGGGAAGGGTGAGAGGAGAAAGGGTTGGAAGCTTTAGAAAGGCCTTAAGTGCATGACTGTGAATGTGAATGGACTGTGTACTGGTGTGAAGAGGGAATGTTTTCGTATGCTCTTACGTCGATACAGAGTGGACGTAGTCTTTCTACAGGAGCATAATTTCAGGGAGGGTAGAGTGCTCGAGGTGGACGGGTATACGGTGTTGACCCTGCCATCGGCACGTTTGAAAGGTGGTGTGGGTTTATTGATAAAGGAGGCGAGCCCGTTTGTGTTGCAAAGACGTGAAGGGGGTGGGGGGGGAGGGTGTTGCGAGTGGATGGGTGGTGGATGGGGCAGAGGGTAACCTTTGTAAGTGTGTATGCACCAGCTGAAAATGATATGAAAGTCAAGAGGGATTTTGTGTGTGATGATCTAGTTTTTGCTTTCCGTGGTTTACCTGAAGTGGCCATCGTAGGTGGGGACTGGAATTGTGTGATCAGGAGAGCGGATGTGGAACCACGAGGGGCGGGGCATATGTTGACAGCATTACGCAATCTTTTGGTGGACGTTCAGTTGAGGGATGTGGTAGGTGGGGGAGCGTGGGAGGTGGAGCATACTTTCGTGAGGCTAGGTTACGCAGCTAGGTTAGACAGGTTGTATATATCTCATAAGGTATTGTCAACGTCTGTCCGTACTATTGAACTAGCTTTTTCAGATCATAGGGCGGTTGTCGCAGAA
The DNA here is from genome assembly GCF_038502225.1 of Cherax quadricarinatus. Lineage (NCBI taxonomy): Eukaryota > Metazoa > Arthropoda > Malacostraca > Decapoda > Parastacidae > Cherax > Cherax quadricarinatus. Next base: position 6,357,927 of record NC_091293.1, read on the forward strand.
GTAGAGTGGGATTCTCTAGCTTGTATCTCTAGGGGATATTGGAAATTAAATACGAGTCTGTTGGAAGATGAGGAGGGGTTGGGGGGTTTTACGGAGCTGTGGGAGAGATTAACTGAGGAGGTACAAGGTGTGGGGGACGTGGTGACGTGGTGGGATGGTGTGGCTAAGGACCGGATTCGGCATTATTATGTGAGGGAGGGGAAAAGGATTAATTCTTTAAAATTTGGGTTGATTAATTATTTGGAGGACAGGTTACGGGGTTGTTATGTAAAAGGGACAGTAGAGGGTGTCTATCCGATGGACGACATTATGATACTTAAAGAGCGGTTGCGAGAAATTCAGGAACGAGCGGTTCCAAGCGGTGAGAGTAATAGCGGGGGTGGAGGAGGTGTTATGGGGTGATAGGCCGTCTTCGTGTGTGTTGCGCAGACAAAAACAACGTCGGCAGGCAACAACTATTCCATGTTTGGAGGTTCTTGAGTCGGTGGGAGGGTATAGGGCGGGTCAGGTTATCCACACTACGGATGGGATGGGGTTGTTTGCGGATCAGTGGTACGAAAAGTATTGGCGGGAGGAAGGGGTAGGATTAGGGGATTTAGAGAGGGTGTGTGGAAGTGTGCCATGTAGGTTAGGACACAGTGATAGGGAAGCTTTGGGGGGGGACATAACTGAGGGGGAAATATGGAGAGCTTTGAGTGCCATGCAAAAGGGCAAAGCACCGGGAATCGATGGACTGCCGGCGGAGTTTTATCAACAGCATTGGGAGTTAATAAAAGGTTTTTTGGTGAGGTTACTGAACTTGATGAAGGTAAGGGGAAGGTTGGGTGACAGACAGGCAACAGCTGTAGTTGTTTTGGTACCGAAGGGTAAGGAACAGCGTTCGCTCAGGGACTATAGAACAATATCGTTGTTATGCACGGATTATAAGTTATTTGCAAAAATTTTAGGAAATAGGATCAAGTGTGTTGTAGGGAGGGTTGTATCGGAAACCCAGTTTGGGTTGCCAGGTAGGTCTATGGGGGTGGGACATGGTCTTTTAAGGGATTTCGTGGAAGAAAAAGGGGGGGAAGGGGGGGGGGGTTTGGTTGCACTAGACTGGCAAGGAGCTTATGATAGGGTGGAGTGAGAGGCGTTGAGAGCTATCCTCAGGAAACAGGGCTATGGGGAAGAAATAGTGGGATGGGTAGAGGCGTTATATAGAGGGGCAATGGTGAGAGTACAGATTAATGGAAGATTAGGGGGGAGGATTGTAATGGGCAGAGGTCTTAGACAGGGGTGTCCTATGTCACAGCTTTTATTTGCGTGCATACAGGACCCCTTTTATAGAATGGTGGAGCGCCATATGGGCGTTAGTGAAGGGGTTGGGGGGGTACTGAGGGCGTTTGGCCTGTTCTCATAGGGTATGTGGATGATACCACTGTATTGGTTAGAGAGGGGATGTCCATAAACGCCTTAGATGGAGTGGTCGACACGCTTGCATGTGCGACTGGTATGAGGATAAATTCGGAGAAGTCCATGGTTATGGGGTTAGGAACTTGGGGGGAGAGGGTCGAGTGGGGTAGTGCAGTCGTAAAGAAGCGGGTGATGTCATTAAAAATTTGTGGTCTAATCTATGCTGATGATCTTGAGGTTGCACGTGTTAATAATTCGGTCAGGTTGGTAGAAAAGATACTGGGTCGATTGGGAGCATTGCGGCCTTATCATTTGACCCTTGTGCAGCGTGCCATTGTAATTAACGTTTTATTGTATAGCAAGGTTTGGCATGTGGCTGCCGTGTTCCCTTTAACGGGGACGGCAATTGCAACTATACTTAGAGGGGTTTTTAAATTTTTGTGGGGTTCAGGTTGTGACTGGCTTAGAAGGGATGTAGTAATGTTACCTGTGCGTCAGGGGGGGTTGGGTTTAATGAACTTAAAGAGGAGGGTTAAATGTATCTTCATTAAAAGGGAGGTGATGAGGGAGGGTGTGAGTGGGGGGGGTTGGTTAAGGTACACAATAAATTGAAACGCATGTTTTCTGGGATGGAGTTGAGGGAGTGTGAAACTATTTTGAGGGCAGTGGTGATGGTAAGGGATCTGGGTAAGGTAAAAATAAGTAGGCTGTGTAGGATGTCGGCGGAAAGGGTTGTGGCTCCGGTGGAGGGGATTTTCCCCATGTATGACTGGGGATGTATATGGAGAAGGTTTGGTAGGTTAAGGTTACAACCCCGTGGACGTGAGGTGATGTATCGGTTTTTGCATGGGATTTTACCATCGGGAGTGGTCTTACGAGCTAGACGGGTGGTTGAGGGGGGGGGGGGTATGTGGAATATGTGGCGGGGAGGATTCTGCATTCCATGTAGTGTATTTTTGTGAGGGGTTGGGGAGCGTCAGGGGTTGGTTGAGCAGGGTGTTGCATAAGATAAGTGGTCAATACTTCTCTGTTCTGCGGGCATTGAGTCTTGATGTGGGGGGTATGGATGAAAGTATTATTAGGGCTGTGGGGTACATTATGGTAGATTATGTCTACATTATGTGGGGAATGAGGGGGAAAGGGGTAAGTGAGGTGAAGAGGAGGGTATTGGCTGTTACGTTTTATAAAACGTTGTGCCGTAATAGAGAACTTTATGGGAGGAGGTGGGAGCGGGATTTCTCTGAGGGATATCGAGACCTTACATTAGAGGTTTTATTAAATTTGTAATTGGGTGGGTGGGGCAGGGTAGGGATGGTACAATGTGTTATGTTGATGGGCTGTCAGGGGTGAAAACGGGGTCGCCTCCTGGTATGTAGCGGGTGAATGTGTATGAACTTGGGCGTATGATGTGTATTCATGGTTTGTGACGAGTATACTCTATATATGTGTTTGATTTTGCAGGGGGATTGTTCTATGTATGTTATTCATAGGCATGTTTTAGGTGCTTGTAGAGGTGTCAGTGTGTTGGATCCTTGTTTATTAATATATTCTGTGTTTGATGAACATATTGTTTTTACCTTATTCTCAATCCATTACGTTAATTGTATTTAACGTATAAGGTGTCCTACTTTATAATTTACAACGGGACAATATATGCATATTATGGTGTGTTTTGTTAATCATATAACAATGCAATTGGAATTAGTCGTTTATTGGTTATCATAGGTGTAGGGGTTTTCATGTATGGGTGAGGAGGGATATTTGTGTTATCTCAAGTTCATGTTTGTGTGGTTGTTAATGATTTAGTCTGTGTAAGACCTGTTTTTGTCTTTAACTTCTCTTGTATTGTATTGTTCTAAATAAAATATAAAAAAAAAAAAATGAATCGACGACGAAAACATCCAAATATAACAAATACGATGTGTTATATTACATCTCAACAAATAATGTAATCAATTACATGCAATATCATATATTACATGTAATAGGAAAACACATCTATACAAATACCAATGATTGGTATACAAGAATAAAAAGGGCAAAACTCTTAACGTTCTGCACATACAAAAATTTTACATTTTTATTAATGACATCATCACATTGGAGACATACATACAACATCGGAGACATACATACAACATTCACAAACACACGACATTTACACACAAACGCAGCTGACCAGCCCGTAAGATTACCACTGAACAAACACAAATTATCTCAAATCCTTTAACTCTAACGCTCTGTATGCAGACGGGAAATCTTTTTCCCATCTCCCCTCATATACCAACTGATTTTGACACTTAGTTCTAAGAATTGTTCCCGCTAAAACCCGGATTCTGCTAATACCTTCAACATGTCTCATAGCCCATGACACATAAATATAATCGGCTACGATATACGACACTGCACGTTGTACACAGATGTCAACCCCACCCATATCAAAACTCAACGCCCTAAGTACCGACAAACCTCCCCCCCCCCTACCATTCGTAAAACCCTGCTTAACCACGCACATACTATACCTAAATTTTCACAGAAATAAGAACATAAGAACATAAGAACGAAGGAACACTGCAGAAGGCCTACTGGCCCATGCGAGGCAGGTCCAAGTCTCCTACCGGCTTAAGCCAATGCACCCAACCTAGTCAGGTCAGGTCACATTGACTTAAGGGAGGAACACGGCAACCGACCTGGTAGCACAAGCTATCAAGTCTAGCTCACACCCACCCACATCTACTCATGTATTTATCCAACCTATTTTTAAAGCTACACAACGTTCTGGCCTCTATAACGGTACTTGGGAGTTTGTTCCACTCATCCACAACTCTATTACCAAACCAGTACTTTCCTATATCCTTCCTGAATCTGAATTTTTCCAACTTAAAACCATTGCTGAGAGTCCTGTCTAGGCTAGATATTTTCAGCACACTATTTACATCCCCTTTATTTATTCCTGTCTTCCATTTATACACCTCAATCATATCCCCCCTAATTCTACGTCTTTCTAGAGAGTGCAGTTTCAGGGCCCTTAGTCTATCCTCATAGGGAAGGTTTCTGATACATGGGATCAACTTTGTCATCCTCCTTTGTACATTTTCCAGAGAATTTATATCCATTCCGTAATACGGTGACCAAAACTGTGCAGCATAATCTAAATGAGGCCTAACCAAGGATGTATAGAGTTGAAGAACAACCTGAGGACTCCTATTATTTATGCTTTTTGATATGAAGCCAAGGATTCTATTAGCTTTATTGCGAACACTTATGCACTGTTGTCTTGGTTTCAGATTACTGCTAACCAGAACTCCTAAATCTTTTTCGCAATCCGTAATATTAAGATCTACATTATTTAGTTTATATGTGGCATGGTTATTGTCCTGTCCAACATTTAGAACTTTGCATTTGTCTATATTAAACTGCATCTGCCACTTCTCCGACCACTGCATCAGTCTATTCAAATCTTCCTGGAGTGCTCGAATGTCCTCGTCAGAATGAATTCGACGGCCTATTTTGGTGTCATCGGCAAACTTGCCGATGTCGCTCTTTATGCCCTCATCTATGTCGTTTATGTAGATTGTGAACAGCAGGGGGCCCAACACTGACCCCTGTGGAACACCGCTCGTGACACTTCCCCACTCTGATTTCTCCCCATTTATGCAAACTCTCTGCTGCCTATTTGTCAACCATGCCTCTATCCAGGAAAAAATTTCTCCTCCTATTCCATGTGCTTTAATTTTCCTCAATAGTCTCTGAAACGCTGATTCGTCCTCCCCGCACGCTGAACAACTCCGGTCCTCCTCTACACGCTGATTAGATCTACACCACCTTGGACGGCAGAATCCCGCGCAAAAATTTAAAAACCACTTCGCGTACTCGAGGAAGGAGACGTAACTGATGAACCCGCTTCCATATATCACACCACGCGTACATGGGGAACATTCCCTGAACTCTCACCTCAACTTTCACCATACCCACTCTTTCCAAAGTTCTCAATTTAACGCTCCGCACGTCTTGCATGCACTGTAACACACGTAGCATCGTATCGCACCTGATTACATCTGCCCGTCCCCACCACCTGCGCAGGTCACGATACATTTCTGTTAAACCACAATGCCTGCCACCCAGTCGGAGAAAACGACGTTTCACATAACAAGCAATGACTCGGTCACTTAAAGGAACAAGACCTAACCCTCCTTGACGCATTGGTGTCTCTACCACTGCTCTTGTGAGCCAGTCGCACCCTGAGCCCCACAGAAATCTATAAACTCTATTTAAAAGATGTTTGATATCCCCCTGTATTAGTGGATACAGCGCAGCAACGTGCCAAACTTTACTATAAAGAAGAACATTAATTACTATCGCTCGCTGGTGTAGGGTTAAATGTCGTGGCCTTAGACTATTTAAACGCCTCAAAACATTGTTTACCACCCTCCACGAATTACATGCCCTCGTCTCATCAACCTCTCTCATATACTGTATACCACATATGTTAACACAGTCAACCACCGTCCACGTCTCTATACCTACCTCCTCTCTCGCCCAATCTCCCAACTTCATAATCTTTGATTTTTCTTTGTTAACCTGCATTCCTGTTGCTCTACCAAATATATCTACAAGTCTTCCCACACAACTCAATTGCTCCCTCGTACGTACTAGGACAGTTGTATCATCTACATAACCTACTATGGCAGATCGATCACTACCCGAACCCCACGACGAATCTACTCCCCGCCCACAAACTGTCCAATAAAAAGGGTCCTGCATGCAAGCAAAGAGCATTTGAGACATAGGGCATCCCTGTCGAATGCCTCTATTCAATTTGACAAAGTCTCCTAACTTCCCATTGATTTGTACTCTAAACCCAGCACCATTATACAAAGAGCGAGCCCACATGATGATCTCATTACCAAAGCCCTGCCATCTCATAAACTTCCACAGCACATCCCTTTCTACACTATCAAAAGCAGCTTGCCAGTCTAAAGCCAAAACACCACCCCCGCCCCTCGTTCCGCATTCCTCGACAAACTCCCTGATATTCCATGACCATCATACATTGTCCTACCTGGCACCCCAAACTGACCCTTATGTATTACCTTGTCAAACACTTTCTTAATCTTATTCATTAAAAATTTTGCATATACTTTATAATCACAAAAATACATGTATATTGTCAGCTGATAGTGTTTCCACCACAGTCAAGCATCTCGTAGTGTTACCAGTTACACTTCATGAACAAGCCATTGATTTTGCTCACAATAGTCCCATAGGAGGACATTTGGGTGTCAAGAAGACACTCGGTAAACTGGCAAAACATTTTACTTGGCCAAAGATGAAGGAAATAGTAGCTGATCATGTGCGACGTTGCCACGTGTGTCAAGTGACAGGCAAGCCAGCGCACACTCCACCTACACTTCTCACTGTGTTTACTAGTAGCAAAGTTCAGTTCATCTGGACTAGAGATTGTTCAGACTTGTTGAAAAGGTTGAAGCATCTGCTTTCCTCTGCCCCAGTGTTGAGTCCTAATTTCAATCTTCCCTTCTTTTTACATATAGATGCGAGTGGTTATGCAGTGGGCGCTGTGCTGCTCCAACAGTCAACATCCACTGACATTCTCCATCCTATATGTTACTATTCATCTAAGCTTAAACGACACCAGAAAAATTATGCCACTATTGAGAAAGAGGCTCTAGCTCTTGTGGTGTCCTTGAAACATTCTGACGTGTATTTGGGCACTTCCCCATTTAAAATTAACGTTTTTTCAGACCACAATCCACTCACTTATATTAACACTATGAAAAGTAAAAATGCTAGGATCATGAGGTGGGCCCTCAGAATCCAATCTTATTCTGTTAATATAAAACACATAAGTGGTCATTGTAATGTAATTGCTGACGCTCTGTCACGTCCTTAATTATCAGTTACATTAAATTAACGTAATTTTATGCCCAAATACCTTTTGTTACTTGCTATGTCAAATTCAGTAGAGTAACTTAATCCCTCCAGCCCATATTAATTATATATACTCATGTCTAATTATTATATTTATATATTCACAGTAGTGATGTGATGTGAGTGAGGAGACAAGCTGTGTTGAGTGGGAAGTGTGGTGTGGGCGATGTACTGCGTGACGGGACACTGTCCTGCCGCAGACCCCCCCCCCCTCACTACACACCTTAAGCTGTTTCATACTCGGATGTCCATACTGCATAGCATTCCACAACCACTACTTAAGAGTGGAATGCATTCTCCTCTATTATGATCGAGCCTCATCGTGTCAGGCTCGTCTGCGCTATCCTGTCTCTACACTGATGTACATAACCACGAGTATGCAGAGATACGATACTGTGTACTGCCCTAGTACTAGGGGCATAACTTATAGTGAAACAGACATTGTTAAATTATAGAAGTGCTTGGCACAAGAGTGACTCTGATTAATGTTTATATTAATTTGTATTGATATGAGTAATCAGTAATAATGTGAAAGACATTAATGCAACTCCTAGTGCGACCGTTTGTCGTGTTGGGGGGGGGATGTTGCAACCCCTGAATGGGTTGCAATATATATAATGTATATTATGATTATGAATATAATGTATATTACCTTTTCATATAATTTTATACTGCTTATATTTGCGATAATAGCTAAATCGTAAATATATTGCTTTATATTGCTATTTGACTTAGCTTCCTTTGGTTTGGTAGGATGTAACATATGTACTCACTTCAAGTCTTGATTGTCTAACTACTGTAATTTTTGCTCTTTGCTCGTTAAACTGCCGGCTTCTGTTTCTGAGCTGCAGCTGTACACGGAGCTATCACGTGATCGAGGGGGGGTGTCCTCACCTCGCCTGAAGTATTCAGTCTGGTCTAGACTCTCTTGGTGGTTGGACAGATTGTCTGTCTCATTATTCTTGTTAGTTCTGTAGAACTCTGTTCACAGAACATTGTATAGACTTAGTGATTTTCGACGTTGTACTGAGGTTGTGGGTCGCATAAACACTCTGAGCAACTCAGGTCCTGAGCTGTAGCTTCTGACCTAACTTGTACTGGTATCTGTGTATTATCACAGTCGGGGATTTTCTTATGCTGAACTTAGATTCAGTAGTATGGGAGTTTTGTGACTTTTGTGGAGGATCTGCTGATGGTCCCTACTTAGTGTCGTTATATTATCTCCTTGTTCCTGATTCTGTGTCGCAGTTGCTTGTTATATTGCTATTGAGCTTAGCATTCTTTTTATTGTTCAAGCAGACTGTTCTGATAGCCAGTTGGTCAAGAAGTTAGTTGATTTGAGGACTTTGTCAGTCACTTGTTTAAGTCTAGTCGAGTCTTGAGACATAGCGAACTACTTAGAGCACTTACACACATACACAAACTTACTTGTACATATTTGTAATATCTTATTAAATGTTAATGTACCCGACGGTACTTAAGAATTATAAATGTGATATGTGCTTTCAGCACAATACTATTGTATACGAGAGAAGTGATTATTATTATTTTGATTACTGTGATTAATTTAATTTAATTTGATAATATACCTCTAGAATTAATAAATTTATTAAATTTTAATTTCTCTAGTTAGTAGCCTACCAATTGTAATCCTGAAGCACTATTGAATCATACTGAATTCTAATGGATAATTGGACAAGGATACTGACTACTTGTTACGAAAACCCAGTAACAGGCTGGATGCTAGAAGGGCAGTCCTTTCTAGTATTCACTGGAGATTTCTAAGCTTTTAGAATCGTGTTTTTTGTAACATTTATGAACATTATTAAAAGGCACTATGAATCATATAATAAAAGTTACTCATTATTTCAAGGTGGATTACAGATAAACAAGATCAGTTCACTCAGACGACCTGTCTCAACATAAAACGTCTTCAACAGGGTTAAGGGTGAAAATGTATATGGAGTGAGGACTAGCAGTCATGTAGTTAAATATTTTCCTAAGAGCAGGAGACCATTCACTGGCGGGGATTATTTTGAAGATGTGAATGTTGGAAGTAAATGTGCCCTGACAAGGCTGCTTTTATCGGCATGTTAGTTTCTCTATATCAACATTCACCAGGCATATGTCAGATGATACATTGATAGACAAGGACATCACATGTTAAACATTTCCCAGCATCACTAGATGAGAGCAACGACACTGTAGACACTATTCAAATTCTAAGTTTTATAAAGGGTATAGTTTCTATCTTTGAAATTAATGAGCTGTGTTTAGTACAGAGTATGAAGGATACTACTACTATTACTGCATAAAATGTAATCATAATGATGAGTGAATCTATGAGCAAGCTTAACTGAGTTGGAACAAACTGACACGAGGAAATAAAACTGGCGTTGTTGCAAGAATTACTGAAAATCCATCGCAGATGGATGCCTAACTCCCCATTCAATTTCCCTGCATTATTTACTAGTTGTAGGATTCTCCGAATAGAATATGTGACGAGTGGCGTGTGTTAAACGAAAATTTTATTAGGCATCATGACCTGAAGCATCACCAGTTTATAAATTTCTTGTCTGAGATATATATATATATATATATATATATATATATATATATATATATATATATATATATATATATATATATATATATATATATATATATATATATATATATATATATGCAATAAGATCACAGTAAACAGGTGATATCAGAATATGAAAGAGTGGTGAAATTCCAAGCGCTTTCGTGACTTCTCACATTATCAAGGAACTACAAAAGTAATACATCAAAGGAAGGCATATAAAGGGTCTAGACCGCACCTGACAATCACATCCCACAACAAAACAACACCTGACGCGCGACAACACGCGACTCATAAGAAATAAGGAACACTGCAGCAGGCCTGCTGGCCCAACTAGACAGGTCCTCACGACATCCTGCTAACAAAATATTCTACCCAAGAATTAAGAATTATTATTTATCCAATGTATTATTAAATTCTTCTCAAATATTCATATTATTTTTAAAACTGCTTTTTATGAAACAAGATTCAATTATTCTGGATGGTTAAAATCTCTCACATGAATAAACAGAACATTAGAATCTTGTCCAGTTCTAATTCTATATTTATGTTGTTTTAATCTTAGTTCGAGGCTTTTACCAGTTTGACCGTAATAAACTTTATCGCAAATTTTACAAGGAATCTTATAGACATATCCGTCAGCATTTTGGGGGGAATTCTTTATCAAAAGTTTTTTTTACTGTATCAAGATTTTTAAATACAATTTTGATATTAAAAGTCTTAAGAAGAGAAGGCATATCAACCAAGTTTTCATGGTAAGGGAGAACCAACATATTTTTAGTTGAATAAAGTTGGTTGTCCCTTTTTGGATTGCAAAAAGTATTTCTAGCAATTTTAAAAGATTTATCATTTACGTTTCTTGGGTATTTTAGATCATTAGCTATTTCATAAATTTGATGTATTTTATAGTTCCTTGATAATGTGAGAAGTCACGAAAGCGCTTGGAATTTCACTACTCTTTCACAGTGGTTGCTTTGAATATATATATAATATATATGTATATATATATATATATATATATATATATATATATATATATATATATATATATATATATATATATATATATAATATATATATATATATATATATATATATATATATATATATATATATATAATATATATGTATATATATATATATATATATATCTCACTGACAAGAAGAGCTTAAGAAGCATTTTCTGACATGGAATGGATTAGCGATTTAGCTTCTTGAATTAAACAGAACATTTCAATAATGTGATTCTAAAGCTGCAACATATAAGAAAACTGTTGTCTGACACGAATGTTGAGGTGAAAGTTACTGAGTGAAGGATAATATATGTTGAAGAACTCTCGTCCAACAACATAAAGAGGCCACAAAATCATGTGTAAAGCTGCAGTGAAGCACTGAACTTCATGAGTGACTTCAAGAAAAAAACAAAACAAAAGAAAGACCAGGAGATAAAAATGCTTCATAATCCATTTGAAAATTCACTAAATAACTGAAACAAAATATGCCTGATAGACTCCATTGATTTACGAACCAATGATGGTCTCGGAAATAACAAGGAAACTGTTTCAAACATTTACAAACCTTCCTGAAAGATTTATAAAGATAAAGTGAATAGATTTATAAATCTATTTTCTAAGTTTGAAAACTGTTAAGCTTTAACTAAACAGTTTTTAGACTGTGATCCATAAACAATGACTTAGAAGTCCTAACAGGAGTTTACCTGGAGTTTACCTGGAGTCTGCCAGGAATCGCTACCGGAGGTTACTGCTCCGGCGGCCACGTCCCATACCAGACCTCTTGATTGCTGGCCTGATCGATCATTCTGTTAGTGCCCGCCGTAGGCAGTCCAACATGTGCACCACAACCCGGCTGATCAGGAACTGTTTTGAGGTATCTGTCGAGTTCGCTCTTGGAGGCAGCCAGGGATGTCTTAATGCTCTCTATTAAACTGCAGCCTCAAAAATTCTACCAAAATTAATAAGGAGTTTTAATTGTTTTGTTTTTATTTATTCATAATACTAACCCGAGTAATTCAACATTAACCAACTGTAATAATGTTGGCAGAATTTCCCTTATATTAATTTGCACTTTGTTATATTTGTGATTATAACTTATTTTCAAAAATAACTTTATATTTTAATCCCGAATGTTATTATTATTTCAGTATAATAAAATATGAGGGAAAAAAGGCAAATAACATTAAATATTAAAACACATTTACATAAATCAGCCATTTATTGGATATGGAAATATAAACACAAATGCAGTATAATGTGATCCTTTATTGACAACGTTTCACCCACACAGTGGGCTTTTTCAAGTCACACACGGATCCGTGTGACACTTGAAAAAGCCCACTGTGTGGGCGAAACGTTGTCAATAAAGGATCACATTATACTGCATTTGTGTTTATATTTCCATTGTGTCGGTATTTTATACCATTTATTTCCATTTATTGGATATAATGAAATGATGCACTAATTTTGATTAGTTATTTCAGTTTGGGGGAAATACTTATTAATTCTATTATGTTTCTTAATAAAGTTATTATGAAACATCACATAACCGTACGGGTTAAGAAATGATTATGGTCATAATGTTAGATCATGCAGATATGTTGACGACCATTGTCTTGCATGTACACTATATGTACGTGAATATTATATAGTACCAACAAGGTAAAGAATTATACACATGTGCAATGTGTAGAACTGTACGTAAAAGATGAGATAATCCGTCAACTTTTCAGTTAGTGATGAGCGTGGTAGTGATCATCAACAACACCAAGACTGACGGACTGGTTACCTCAGTTGGTGATGAACGTGGTAATGATCATCATCAACACCAAGACTGACGGACTGGTTACCTCAGTTGGTGATGAACGTGGTAGTGATCATCATCAACATCAAGACTGACGGACTGGTTACCTCAGTTGGTGATGTACGTGGTAGTGATCATCATCAACACCAAGACTGACGGACTGGTTACCTCAGTTGGTGATGAGCGTGGTAGTGATCATCATCAACATCAAGACTGACGGACTGGTTACCTCAGTTGGTGATGTACGTGGTAGTGATCAACAACACCAAGACTGTGATGAATGGTTTGAAAAACCGACAAGTTGAAGATTGAGACACTTATGCAGCATATGGGAATCTTTATTCAGGAAACGTTTCGCCACACAGTGGCTTCATCAGTCCAATACCAATCAGTCCAATACCAATCAGTCAGACACTGCAGCATCATGGGATCTTGTTACAAAGAATTCTTCAACACTTGTTCAACCTTTGGACGAAGACCTACTTCGACTAGTGGATGTTACCACTATGACCCCGCCTCCACCTGCTTCACGTCACCTCACTACAGTATATAAGCCACGTCTACGGCCCTATGCTGTACATTCTACAAGACTGATGGACTGAACACATCGACTCCAGGTTGAGGGACTGATTACGTCATTCTCCTCCTCTCCTTACGCCTTCCTCTTTGTATTGGACTGATGAAGCCACTGTGTGGCGAAACGTTTCCTGAATAAAGATTCCCATATGCTGCATAAGTTTCTCAATCTTCAACTTGTCGGTTTTTCAAACCATTCATCACAACTGTCAGACACTGCAGCATCATGGGATCTTGTTACAAAGAATTTTTCAACACTTGTTCAACCTTTGGACGAAGACCTACTTCGACTAGTGGATGTTACCACTATGACCCCCGCCTCCACCTGCTTCACGTCACCTCACTACAGTATATAAGCCACGTCTACGGCCCTATGCTGTACATTCTACAAGACTGATGGACTGAACACATCGACTCCAGGTTGAGGGACTGATTACCTCATTCTCCTCCTCTCCTTACGCCTTCCTCTTTGTATTGGACTGATGAAGCCACTGTGTGGCGAAACGTTTCCTGAATAAAGATTCCCATATGCTGCATAAGTGTCTCAATCTTCAACACCAAGACTGACGGACTGGTTACCTCAGTTGGTGATGAACGTGGTAGTGATCATCAACAACACCAAGACTGACGGACTGGTTACCTCAGTTGGTGATGAACGTGGTAGTGATCATCATCAACATCAAGACTGACTGACTGGTTACCTCAGTTGGTGATGAACGTGGTAGTGATCATCAACAACATCAAGAGTGACGGACTGGTTACCTCAGTTGGTGATGAGCGTGGTAGTGATCATCATCAACATCAAGACTGACTGACTGGTTACCTCAGTTGATGATGTACGTGGTAGTGATCATCATCAACATCAAGACTGACGGACTGGTTTCCTCAGTTGGTGATGAACGTGGTAGTGATCATCATCAACATCAAGACTGACGGACTGGTTATCTCAGTTGGTGATGAACGTGGTAGTGATCATCATCAACACCAAGTGATGAATGGTTTTGAAAACCGACAAGTTGAAGAATTGAGACACTTATGCAACACATGGGAATCTTTATTGAAGAAACGTTTCGCCACACAGTGGCTTCATCAGTCCAATACAAAGTAGAAATGGGTAAGGAGAGTAGAAGTATGAGGTAATCAGTCCCTCAACCTGGATTCGATGTGTTCAGTCCATCACTCTTGTAGTAAGTGCAGCATAGGGCCAGAGAGGTGGCTTATATACTGCGGTGAGATGAGTTGAAGCAGGAGGAGGCGGGATCTTAGTGGGACCTGCCACTAGTTTAAGTAGGTCATCGTCCAAAGGTTGGGCAAGCGTTGAAGTCTTTGTACCAAGATTCCATGATGTTGCAGTGTCTGACAGATGTGATGAATGGTTTTGAAAACCGACAAGTTGAAGAATTGAGACACTTATGCAACACATGGGAATCTTTATTGAAGAAACGTTTCGCCACACAGTGTCTTCATCAGTCCACTTCTCTGGCCCTATGCTGCACTTACTACAAGAGTGATGGACTGAACACATCGAATCCAGGTTGAGGGACTGATTACCTCATACTTCTCCTCTCCTTACCCATTTCTACTTTGTATTGGACTGATGAAGCCACTGTGTGGCGAAACGTTTCTTCAATAAAGATTCCCATGTGTTGCATAAGTGTCTCAATTCATCAACACCAAGACTGACGGACTGGTTACCTCAGTTGGTGATGAGCGTGGTAGTGATCATCAACAACACCAAGACTGACGGACTGGTTACCTCAGTTGGTGATGAACGTGGTAGTGATCATCAACAACACCAAGACTGACGGACTGGTTACCTCAGTCGGTGATGAGCGTGGTAGTGATCATCATCAACACCAAGACTGACGGACTGGTTACCTCAGTTGGTGATGAACGTGGTAGTGATCATCATCAACACCAAGACTGACGGACTGGTTACCTCAGTTGGTGATGAACGTGGTAGTGATCATCAACAACACCAATACTGACGGACTGGTTACCTCAGTTGGTGATGAACGTGGTAGTGATCATCAACAACACCAAGACTGACGGACTGGTTACCTCAGTTGGTGATGAACGTGGTAGTGATCATCAACAACACCAAGACTGACGGACTGGTTACCTCAGTTGGTGATGAACGTGGTAGTGATCATCATCAACATCAAGACTGACGGACTGGTTACCTCAGTTGATGATGAACGTGGTAGTGATCATCATCAACATCAAGACTGACGGACTGGTTACCTCAGTTGATGATGAACGTGGTAGTGATCATCATCAACATCAAGACTGACGGACTGGTTACCTCAGTTGGTGATGAGCGTGGTAGTGATCATCACCAACACCAAGACTGACGGACTGGTTACCTCATCTTCCTGTATATTGTTCTACATTCTTCACATTATGTCCGTGAATTTGTACTGATAAAGCCACTGGTTGGCCTAACGTCTACAAATAAATATTGGCAGATGTTGTACGTGAGTCTGAGTCTTCTGGATGTACGCTATATAGTCTTGTGTTACGTCGTTATTTAGTTTCTTCCACTATAATTTCAATATCTATATTATCTTTTCTTTGTATTAAGAAATTTTCTCTAAAATAATGTTTCATTAAAATATTCTGTTTAAATTCGGCTTTAACTGCTGTAACAAGTTTTTTCTCGCATTTGTAAGGTGACCCATCTTTGTAAGGTGACCCATCTTTGTAAGGTGACCCATCTTTGTAAGGTGACCCATCTTTGCAAGGGGACCCATCTTTGCAAGGGGACCCATCTTTGCAAGGGGACCCATCTTTGCAAGGGGACCCATCTTTGCAAGGGGACCCATCTTTGCATGGGGACCCATCTTTGCAAGGGGACCCATCTTTGCAAGGGGACCCATCTTTACAAGGGGACCCATCTTTGCAAGGTGACCCATCTTTGCAAGGTGACCCATCTTTGCAAGGGGACCCATCTTTGCAAGGGGACCCATCTTTGCAAGGGGACCCATCTTTGCAAGGGGACCCATCTTTGCAAGGGGACCCATCTTTGCAAGGGGACCCATCTTTGCAAGGGGACCCATTTTTGCAAGGGGACCCATCTTTGCAAGGGGAACCCATCTTTGCAAGGGGACCCATCTTCGCAAGGGGACCCATCTTTGCAAGGGGACCCATCTTTGCAAGGGGACCCATCTTTGCAAGGTGAACAATCTTTGCAAGGTGAACAATCTTTACAAAGGGACCCATCTTTGCAAGGGGACCCATCTTTGCAAGGGGATCCATCTTTGCAAGGGAACCCATCTTTGCAAGGGGACCCACCTTTGCAAGGTGACCCATCTTTGCAAGGTGACCCATCTTTGCAAGGGGACCCATCTTTGCAAGGTGACCCATCTTTGCAAGGTGACCCATCTTTACAAGGGGACCCATCTTTGCAAGGGGACCCATCTTTGCAATGGGACCCATCTTTGCAAGGGGATCCGTCTTTGCAAGGGAACCCATCTTTGCAAGGGGACCCACCTTTGCAAGGTGACCCATCTTTGCAAGGTGACCCATCTTTGCAAGGGGACCCATCTTTGCAAGGTGACCCATCTTTGCAAGGTGACCCATCTTTACAAGGGGACCCATCTTTGCAAGGGGACCCATCTTTGCAATGGGACCCATCTTTGCAAGGGGATCCATCTTTGCAAGGGAACCCATCTTTGCATGGGGACCCATCTTTGCAAGGGGACCCATCTTTGCAAGGGAACCCATCTTTGCAAGGGGATCCATCTTTGCAAGGGGACCCATCTTTGCAAGGGGGCCCATCTTTGCAAGGGGACCCATCTTTGCAAGGGGACCCATCTTCGCAAGGGGACCTATCTTTGCAAGGGGACCCATCTTCGCAAGGGGACCCATCTTCGCAAGGGGACCCATCTTCGCAAGGGGACCCATCTTCGCAAGGGGACGTTCACGCCAGTGAAGGTCTCTTGATCTACAGATTTGGATCTGTTCTTTCTAGCCTCGGATCTAACCTGATTATCTCCCATTTCCGCTCTGACACCTACAGGTTTGAGGCTTCCTCACAAATATTACAAAGTTTTTAGTGTAGCATTGCTATAGTATTTTTTGAGCTTACTCTGTTTCCGTGTAAAATAATTTTAAAAACTTTCTTCTCAGATTTCCAAAATGATTTTGCCGTTTCACTAACTTTTGTCCGGTGCTCGGATAAATCATTCGTTAGGCTGGTTCAGTCCTGTTAGGAAGGAGAAACAAGTATTTTTTACTTTCTCGTATCTTGCATCATTTAGCTTTTTGGCAGAGAGAGTGAGAGAGAGAGAAAGAGAGAGAAAGAGAGAGAGAGTGTGTGTACTTACATATTTGTGGCTTCAGGGGTCCACTCACAGCTCCTGTTTGTTTGGTTGTGTGTGTGTGTGTGTGTGTGTGTGTGTGTGTGTGTGTGTGTGTGTGTGTGTATTTTCACCTTTACGTGATTACAAGGATGGAGTTTCAGCTTCTAGCAACGCCTGTTAACTTGTCGCATGCCAGATTCTCTCCCTCCTAGTCTCGTGGGCCGTATCATTCTTCCTCTTAAAACTATGTACATAGCTTGCCTCCCCTACTTCAGGTCATTTGACTTTTTGAAACTTCCAGCTTTGTCCTCTTGTACCTGTTGACCTCCTATATAGTCTATCAATGTTTACTCTATCCTTTCCACTTGGTATGTTGAATATTGCTACCCTGTCTCTCCTGATTTCCCTGTTCCCTAATATTATTTTCAGTTACTTCAGCCTCACTTTGTATCTCATATCTGTTTGGTTTTGAACTATCCTCATCTCCTACCTCTGCACCTTCATGGTTTACTAAGCGTTGGTTCCATGCTGGAGCTGCATACTCCGAAACAGGCATATCATGTGTTATATAAGGGGCCCTGAATGACCGGAGATTCTAGAAGGCTAATAATAGTTTTGGCAAACGAACAATACCTACTGAGGTATTCGGCTGATGTGACGCTCCACCGATATGCCTGGCACTATTAGTGCCATGTGAATGAAATCTGTAGCCTCTTTCTCTGGAGTCTATATTAAGTTCTAAGTCGTCTTTCTCTTTTCCGGATTGCCATTAACTCTCATTTGCTGAGACAGAATTCAAGTAACCATTTATGTGACTAATCTTGCAGTTTGTCCAGATTCTTTTGTAGCCTTTACTGGTTTCAGAAGTTTTTATTCACCTCCTTAGTTTTACATCAGAAAATAAGGCTAAAGCTTATTCTGTCTCGTCCTGTATGTCTTTCACATTTATTATAATTTCTTGAAAATTCTCACTTCTTACTCTTTCCCATTCTGACATCCTTTGTCAGACAATCAGTCTCCTTTCCCTGATGAACTCGGCGACCCATCGTAGCACATTCCTGATATTCTTGCCTGTTCATCAAATTTTTGATCCGGTCTCTAGTGAGGTAGAGTGTTAATACTTTTCTGCTATCCAAGAGTATACAATCTCTTCACCCCAGTATCGCACCTCACACATCTGTTATTTTGATATTCAAGTCCAAAAGGTTTGTAAGACGAGATTTGCCACCGGTATACCTGTTCTAGTCATTGCTTATGAAACACTTATTTCCATTTGTTCCGCTACTCTCCTTTTGCTTATCTTTTGCATTAACTTATATGTTATGCACGTCAATGACACTGGTGTTTAGTTTAAAGTTTTCTGTCTTCTTTCTCAAACATTGCTGCCATCCAGATCGGTAAAAAATATCGTAGATCTTAGCTAGTGATTCAAGCAGTGCTTCTGTTTTCTCTTGCAAAATCCAGGGAGTCACTTCGTAGGGTCCAGCGCCGTCGTTGTATTCACCTCCATCGAGAGTTAATTCGCCCCTTTCCCTATTATATGCATAAAGTCCAGTACCTATCGGTGAATGGTGTCTTCCAGGTCTCTGGTGTTGTCCTGGTTTTTCACTGAAGTCTCTTTAAATCTTGAGGACTCTTAAATCACTTCTCGTGAACATTCTTCCTTAATTCTCAGGTTGAAATTCGTTTTCTTTTTCTGTCATCGTTCTTCTGGTTATGTATGGGTGTGCGTGTGTGTGCGAAAAGGTACATTTACTAGTAGATAAAAAGTCATTCAACTGCCAAAGCCATGAAGTTGATGCAGAGTAAACAGTCATTCAGTCGAACTTTCCTAAACATATTGCTGGCAAACATTGAGAGTCGAGTGTGACAACATTCTCTGAATTCCTGAAGGAAACTTTAAAGAGGGACCGT
This sequence comes from Cherax quadricarinatus, assembly GCF_038502225.1. Lineage (NCBI taxonomy): Eukaryota > Metazoa > Arthropoda > Malacostraca > Decapoda > Parastacidae > Cherax > Cherax quadricarinatus. Next base: position 6,377,466 of record NC_091293.1, read on the forward strand.
AGAGAAAGTTGTGGGTGAGGGAGTCACAAAGAGGGAATTTGAGGGAACTTTGTGGGTTGAAAGAGAGGGTAAACCAACCGCTTGAGCGTCAGAGATTGATAACTGGTTAAAGGGGACATATGTGAAGAAGGGAAAGTGGAGAAGCGGAGACACAGAGTACAGGAATGAGAAATAAAGGGGAGAGGGAGACACTCAAGGAGAGAGAGAGAGAGAGAGAGAGAGAGAGAGAGAGAGAGAGAGAGAGAGAGAGAGAGAGAGAGAGAGAGAGAGAGAGAGAGAGAGAGCAAATAAAGAGAGAGAAAGGAAAAGTGATTTTATCACTTCGTTCGCTTTCCTCGCTCATAACAATTACCCGTTAGTATGTTAAGTGTTGGAGTGGTGGTAAAGTGAGTGAGTGTTAGTTGTGGGACAGTGAGTTCTAGTGTTGGCACAGAGAGTGCTAGTGTTGGTACAGTGAGTGCTAGTTGAGGTACAGTGAGTGCTAGTGTTGGTATAGTGAGTGCTAGTGTTCGTACAGTGAGTGCTAGTTGTGGTACAGTGAGTGTTAATGTTAGTACAGTGAGTGTTAGTGTTGGTACAGTGAGTGCGAGTGTTGGTACAGTAAGTGCTAGTGGTGGTAAAGTGAGTGATAGATGTAGTACAGTGAGTGTTAGTAAAGTGAGTGCTAATGTTGCTACAATGAGTGCTAGTGTTGGTAGAGTGAGTGCTAGTGGTGGTACAGTGAGTGTTAGTGATGGAACAGTGAGTGTTAGTGTTGGTACAGTGAGTGCTAGTGGTGGTACAGTGAGTGTTAGTGGTGATACAGTGAGTGTTATTGCTGGTGCAGTGTGTGGTAGTGTACAGTTAGTGCTAGTTGTGGTACAGTGAGTGTTAGTTTCAGTACATTAAGTGTCAGCGTTGATAAAGTGCTAATGTTGGTACAGTGAGCGCTAGTGTTGGTAGAGTGAGTGCTAGTGTTGGTACAGTGATTGTTAGTGGTGGTACAGTGAGTGTTTGTGTTAGTAAAGTGAGTGTTAGTGCTGGTGCAGTGAGTGGTAGTGGTGCACAGTTAGTGCAAGTTGTGGTACAGTGAGTGTTATTGTCAGTACACTGAGTGTCAGTGTTGGTAGAGTGAGTGCTAATGTTGGTACAGTGAGTGCTAGTGTTGATACAGTGAGTGCAAGTGTTGGTAGAGTGCTAGTGGTGGTACAGTGAGTGTTAATGTTGGTAGAGTGAGTGCTAGTGGTGGAACAGTGCTAATGATGGTTCAGTTAGTGTTTGTGTTGCTACAGTGAGTGCTAGTGGCGGTACGGTGAGTGCTAGTGTTGTTACACTGAGAACTAGTGGTAGTACAGAGAGTGCTAATAAGGACACAGTATTAGTGTTGATACAGTGAGTGCTAGTGATGATTCAGTGAGTGTTAGTGATGGTACAGTGAGCGTTAGTGATGGTACAGTGAGTCCTAGTGTTGGTACAGTGAGTGCTATTAGTGGAGTAGTGAGTGCTAGTGCTCGTACAGTGAGTGTTAATGTTGGTACAGTGAGTGTTAGTGGTGGTACAGTGAGCGTTAGTGGTGGTACAGTGAGTGCTAGTGGTGGTACAGTGAGTGTTAATGTTGGTACAGTGAGTGTTAATGTTGGTACAGTGAGTGTTAGTGGTGGAACAGTGAGTGTTAATGTTGGTACAGTGAGTGTTAGTGGTGGTACAGTGAGCGTTAGTGGTGGTACAGTGAGTGTTAGTGGTGGTAAAGTGAGTGCTAGTGGTGGTACAGTGAGTGTTAGTGGTGGTACAGTGAATGCTAGTGGTGGTACAGTGAGTGTTAATGTTGGTACAGTGAGTGTTAATGTTGGTACAGTGAGTGTTAGTGGTGGTACAGTGAGTGTTAGTGGTGGTACAGTGAGTGTTAGTGGTGGTACAGTGAGTGCTAGTGGTGGTACAGTGAGTGTTAGTGGTGGTACAGTAAGTGCTAGTGGTGGTACAGTGAGTGTTAATGTTGGTACAGTGAGTGTTAATGTTGGTACAGTGAGTGTTAGTGGTGGTACAGTGAGTGATAGTGGTGGTACAATGAGTGCTAGTGGTGGTACAGTGGGTGTTAGTGGTGGTACAGTGAGTGCTAGTGGTGGTACAGTGAGTGTTAGTGGTGGTACAGTGAGTGTTAGTGGTGGTACAGTGAGTGTTAGTGGTGGTACAGTGGGTGTTAGTGGTGGTACAGTGAGTGCTAGTGGTGGTACAGTGAGTGTTAGTGGTGGTACAGTGGGTGTTAGTGGTGGTACAGTGAGTGCTAGTGGTGGTACAATGAGTGCTAGTGGTGGTACAGTGAGTGTTAGTGGTGGTACAGTGGGCGTTAGTGGTGGTACAGTGAGTGCTAGTGGTGGTACAGTGAGTGTTAGTGGTGGTACAGTGGGTGTTAATGTTGGTACAGTGAGTGCTAGTGGTGGTACAGTGAGTGTTAGTGGTGGTACAGTGAGTGTTAGTGGTGGTACAGTGAGTGTTAGTGGTAGTACAGTGAGTGCTAGTGGTGGTACAGTGAGTGTTAGTGGTGGTACAGTGAGTGTTAGTGGTGGTACAGTGAGTGTTAGTGGTGGTACAGTGAGTGCTAGTGGTGGTACAATGAGTGCTAGTGGTGGTACAGTATTACGATTAACCTTAGGATTAGTAATATATTAGGCCTGAATATAGGAGATGTTTAATATGTAATATACTCATGGAAAATCGTAATAAGGGTTTGTACAATGTGGTGATGAAAAGACTGCTTTAAATCTTGTTTTTTAATGTAAAGTAATTTAGGTGATATTCTATATAGTATTTTAGAATGGTACCTTTACTTATAAAGAAATAACACTTAACAGACTTATAACTTACATATCGTTTACAATTACATTTTCCGACTGAATGGGTATTTACATATGAATTTGATAAAGTTAAATTGGTCACTCAAACCTGAGACGATCCAAGCTTAATAATTTAAGTCTCTTTAAACACTGAAGAGATTTTACTTGGTGAAAGTTTTACAAATAATCTACTTTCAAGTGACTAAGAGAATAATATTATATTGCTGAATAACTTCTCAGTCAAAGTAAACGAGTAAGTAGAGAGGACCTTCTCCAGACTGAGAGAAGTGTTGTCCTGCTTATTCTACCCCACTCACACCTGACGTCAGCTGCTTCAGGTGAGTGGTGTAGAGGTGAGGCCAAACAAACAAATTGGTAGTTACCAGAATAAATGAATACACAATGAAAAATGGAAAAGATGAAAATGAATATCTAATTTTATAAAGCTGATTACTCTCGTTTTAGCATTTAACGATGGTAATCGCAATGTAACATTAGAAAGATGAACAAATATGAAAGACATATACATCTTAATTGCACTTCTGCGAAACATACAGTGAGTCTTAGTGTTTGTACAGTGAGTGTTATTGGTTGTACAGGTAGTGCTAGTAGTGGTACAGTGAGTGCTAGTGGTGGTACAGTGAGTGTTATTGGTTGTACAGGTAGTGCTAGTAGTGGTACAGTGAGTGCTAGTGGTGGTACAGTGAGTGTTATTGGTTGTACAGGTAGTGCTAGTAGTGGTACAGTGAGTGCTAGTGGTGGTACAGTGAGTGTTATTGGTTGTACAGGTAGTGCTAGTACATAAGAACATAAGAATGTAGGAACACTGCAGAAGGCCTACTGGCCCATACGAGGCAGGTCCTTATCAAAACGACATCTACCTAAAGCTACTCAAGAAATAACTCCCGTACCCCTTGACACCAATCAAACCCAGCCCCTCCCACTCATATATTTGTCCAGTCTCTTCTTAAAGCTACCCAAGGTCCTAACCTCTATCACCCCACTGGGAAGACTGTTCCACGCATCTACAACTCTGTCAGAAAACCAGTACTTACCTATGTCCTTTCTAAATCTAAATTTATCCAACTTAAATCCATTATTCCTGGTTCTTACGTGGTTCGACACCCTCAGTACTTTATTAATGTCTCCCTTGTTTATTCCCGTCATCCACTTATACACTTCAATGATATCTCCCCTAATTCTACGCCTCTCCAGAGAGTGGAGATTTAAGGCTTTAAGTCTATCTTCATACGGGAGGTTCCTTACACAGTAAATCATTTTAGTCATTCTTCTCTGTATGTTCTCTAATGAGTCTATGTCCATCCTGTAGTAAGGGGACCAAAACTGAGCAGCATAATCTAAATGAGGCCTCACTAGTGATGTATAGAGCTGTAAAATAACTTTTGGACTTCTGTTACTTATACTTCTTGAGATAAATCCAAGTAATCTGTTGGCCTTGTTGCGCACACTGAGGCACTGCTGTCTTGGCTTTAGATTTCTGCTTATCATGACTCCCAAGTCTTTTTCACATTCTGTATGACCAAGCTCTACTTCACCTAGATTATAGCTTCGAGGGTTATTTTCATTACCAAGGGCAAGTACCTTACACTTATCCACATTAAACTTCATCTGCCATTTCTCAGACCAAGACATTAATTTGTTCAAATCGTCCTGGAGTTCATTGATATCCTCCTCAGAGTGAATTATACGGCCTATCTTTGTATCATCAGCAAACTTACTCATGTCACTTGTAATCCCTTCATCAAGGTCATTAATGTAAATTATGAACAAGAGAGGGCCTAAAACTGATCCTTGTGGAACGCCACTAGTGACTAATCCCCATTCAGATTTCACTCCATTAATGGTAACTCTCTGCTTTCTATTGGTAAGCCATGCCTCAATCCATGCTAGAACTTTACCTCCTATACCATGAGCTGCCACTTTTCTTAAGAGTCTCTTGTGAGGTACTCTATCGAAGGCTTTATTAAAATCCAAATAAACAATATCATATTCCTTATCACTGTCAACTGCCTCAAATGTTCTATTGAAGAACGTCAGTAAGTTTGTCAGGCAGGAACGACCTCTCGTGAATCCATGCTGAGATTCATTTATCAAGTTATGCTCTTCAAGGTGACTTCTGATAATGTCAGCTATAATTGATTCTAATAACTTGCCCACTATAGATGTCAGGCTTATTGGACGGTAATTTGAAGGAGTGGACTTATCCCCTGATTTGAATATAGGAACCACATTAGCCATCTTCCACATCTCTGGCACAACACTGGTAAGGATGGACGCATTGAATACACTCGTTAATGGCTGACTAAGCTCCATCTTGCATTCCTTAAGTACCCTTGAAAACAACTCATCTCGTCCCGGGGACTTATTTTGTTTCAGTTTGTCTATCTGTTTAATAACCATGTCCCTCGTGACAGTAATATTAGTTAACTTAAATTCATCAGGAACTAAATAATTGTTAATTACTGGAATCTCATTTACATCTTCCTGTGTAAAAACTGACAAAAAATAGTCATTAAATAAGGAACACATTTCCAGTTCATTATCCGTCAGCTGTCCATTCCCAGATTTCAGAGGTCCTACTTTTTCCTTCACCTTCGTCCTATACACTTGAAAGAACCCCTTTGGATTAGTCTTTGATTCATTAGCAACTCTAATTTCATAGTCACGTTTAGCCTTTCTAATCGCCTTTTTTACTTCTCTTTTAAGCTGAACATATTGGTCAGTAAGGTTAACCTCTCCTCTTCTGATGCGCCTATAAATTCCCCTTTTCTCCCCTAATAGATGCTTTAGCCTCCTGTTAACCCATTTGGGATCGTTATTATTAGACCTAATTTCTCTCTGGGGAATGTATATACTCTGGGCACTGTGTACATTATTAAGAAAACAATCATAAAAGCAGATCCCTTCATATTCATAAGTATGATTATCGTCAATAAAATCATTAGCTAGATAACCCCAATCAAGATTAGACAGATGTTCCCTAAGTCCATTATAATCGGCAGAACGAAAATCGGGGATTTTTACTGTATTATCATTATTCTTGCATTCCCAATTAATGCTAAAGGTGATGGATTTGTGATCACTTGCGCCAAGCTCTTCAGTGATCTCCAGATTATTCACGAGTGTTTCCTTATTTGACAAGACTAGGTCTAGCAAATTATTACCCCTGGTAGGTTCAGTTACACTCTGTTTCAGAAAACAGTCCTGAACTGTTTCCATGAAGTCACTGGACTCTAGATTACCTGTCAAAGAATTCCAGTCAATTTGGCTAAAGTTAAAGTCCCCTACTATGACTACGTTACTGTGTCCAGAAGCCCTAACAATTTCGTCCCAAAGAAGTCTCCCTCTATCGTGATCCAAGCCTGGAGGTCGGTATATTACACCTAGAATTAGTTTTTCTTGACCCTCCACGAACTCTACCCAAACAGACTCTGTTACTGCTCCATCTATTTTTATACCTTTTTTTATGCAACAATTAATATTTTCTCGAACATACAATGCAACTCCTCCCCCCTTCCCATTACATCTATCCACATTGAATAACTTAAATCCCTGAGTATTACACTCAGCAGTCATATCCCGACTCTTTAAATCATACCACGTTTCAGTTAATGCAATGATATCAAAGTTCCCAGCACATGCTACCAAACGTAGTTCATTAATTTTATTTCTTGCACTTCGACTGTTAGCATAAAATACCATCATATGTTTTTTCTTCTGCATATTTTTCCTATTCATCTTTGTTTTTACACAATTTCTGAAATTATCATTACCCAGAGTTACTCCATGACAGTTACTATTAAGATTCTTAATATCAGAGCATAAGTCAATATATCCATACTCATTATTAATCATTTCTAAACCCATACCTCTAACTAATCCTAGTTTAAAGTTCTAACAACCCCCTCAACTGAGTTAGCAAGAAAACCCACACCTGCCCTGGATAAGTGAACCCCATCCCTGGCATACATGTCATTTCGGCCATAGAAGTTGTCCCAGTTGTCAATGAATGGTACTGCATTATTCTTACAGTGTTTATCCAGCCAACAATTAATACCAATTGCTCTGGACAACCATTCATTACCAACACCTCTTCTTGGCAAAATGCCACATATAACAGGGCGCCCCCCCTTCTTCCTAATCATGTCTATAGCTGTCCTGAACTTTCTAACTAAATCCTCACTTCTACGCTTGCCTACATCATTGCCTCCAGCACTGAGGCAAATAATAGGATTGATCCCATTACCGTTCATGATGTTGTCAAGCCGGCTAACAATGTCCTCCATCCCAGCCCCAGGAAAGCATACCCTTTGTCTCCTACTCCTGTCCTTCAAGCAGAATGCCCTATCCATGTATCTAAGCTGGCTATCCCCAACAACAACAATATTCTTACCTTCCTTGTTGTCGTTCGTCGTGACGATCCCAGTAGTAGACTCACATTCGTCGGGTAGCACCGAGAATGCGTTGGAGGTTTCCACGGGAGTTTCCACAGCAGTCTCTTTCTTCTTCATCGTTTCTGGCTTTCCATTCGTCTTCTTGATCGTCACCTTCGTCGTCCCCTGCTGTCCAGCCACTGACCACGATCCCTTCTTGACCTGAGGACTCGAAACAGGAGGACTACTACGAATCCTCTTGTTTTCCTCGGTCAATCGCCGTATCTCCATCTTCGCTGCCCTCAATTCTTCCTTAAGTTGCTGGTAAAGTTGCTCGATGGAGGGCATCTTGGTTCAGTCCACGGGAGCAAACAAGACACTTCTTCACAGAGTTAAGTATACGTCAGCACTCAAAGTACAGGTCACCACTCAAGAGCACACAAACAGGTCTTCACAGAGCTAAGTACACGTCACCACTGAGCTAAGTACACGTCACCACTGAGCTAAGTACACGTCACAGTGAGTGCTAGTGGTGGTACAGTGAGTCTTAGTGTTTACTTAAGAACATAAGAAATGAAGAACACTGCAGCAGGCCTGTTGGCCCATACTAGGCAAGTCCTTTACAATTCATCTCACTAACAAAACATTTGCCCAACCCAATTTTCAATGCTACCCAAGAAATAAGCTCTGATGTGCAAGTCCCACTTGTTAGTGGTGGTACAATGAGTGCTAGTGGTGGTACAGCGGGTGTTAGTGGTGGTACAGTGAGTGTTAATGTTGGTACAGAGAGTGCTAGTGATGGTACATTGAGTGTTAGTGCTGGTACAGTGATTGTTAGTGGTGGTACAGTGAGTGTTAGTGTTGGTACAGTGAGAGTGTTGGTACAGTGAGTGCTAGTGGTGGTACAGTGATTGGCAATGTTGGTACAGTGAGTGTTAGTGTTGGTACAGGGAGTGCTAGTGGTAGTACAGTGGGTGGAAGTGATGACACAGTGAGTGTTAGTGTTCGTACAGTGAGAGTTAATGTTGGTACAGTGAGTGTTAGTGGTGGCACAGTGAGTGCTAGTAGTGGTACAATGAGTCTTAGTTTTTGTACAGTGAGTGTTATTGGTTGTACAGTGACTGCTAGTTGTGGTACAGTGAGTGCTAGTGGTGGCACAGCGAGTGTTAGTGGTGGCAGAGTGTTAGTGGTGGTACAGTGAGTCTTAGTGTTTGTACAGTGAGTGTTATTGGCTGTACAGTGACTGCTAGTAGTGGTACAGTGAGTGCTAGTGGTGGTACAGTGAGTCTTAGCGTTTGGACAGTGAGTATTATTGGTTGTACAGTGAGTGCTAGTTGTGGTGCAGTGAATGCCAGTGGTTGCTCAGTGAGTGTTAGTGGTGGCACAGTGTGCTAGTGGTGATACAATGAGTGCTAGTGGTGGCACAGTGAGTGCTAGTGTTGGTATCATGGGTCTTAGTTTTTGTACAGTTAGTGTTATTGGTTGTACAGTGACTGCTAGTATTGGTACAGTGAGTGCTAGTTGTGGCACAGTGAGTCTTAGCATTTGTACAGTGAGTATTATTGGTTGTAAAGTGAGTGCTAGAAGTGGTACAGTGAGTGCTAGTGTTTGTACAGTGAGTGTTAGTGGTGGCACAGTGAGTGTTAGTGGTGGTGCAGTGAGTGCTAGTGGTGGTACAGTGAGTGATAGTGGTAGTACACTGAGTGCTAGTGATGGTACAGTGAGTGCTAGAGGTGGTACAGTAAGCGCTAGTGGTACAGTGAGTGCTAGTGGTGGTACAGTGAGTGCTAGTGATGGTACAGTGGGTGCTAGTGGTGGTACAGCAAGTGCTAGTGATGGCACAGTGAGTGGTAGTGGTGGTACAGCAAGTGCTAGTGGTACAGTGATTGCTAGTGGTGGTACAGTGAGTGCCAGTGTTGATACAGTGAGTGCTATTGGTGGTACAGTGAGTGCTAGTGTTGGTACAGTAAATGCTAGTGATGGTACAGTGAGTGCTAGTGGTGGTACAGCAACTGCTAGTGATGGTGCAGTGAGTGCTACTGGTGGTACAGCAAGTGCTAGTGGTGGTACAGTGAGTGATAGTGGTGGTACAGTGAGTGCCAGTGTTGGTATAGTGAGTGCTATTGGTGGTACAGTGAGAGATAGTGTTCGTACAGTGAGTGCTAGTGGTAGTACAGTGAGTGCTAGTGGTGGCACAGTGACTGCTAGGGGTGGTACAGAGAGTGCTAGTGGTGGTACAGTGAGTGCTAGTGGAAGTACCATGAATGCTAGTGGTGGTACAGAAAGTTCTAGTGGTGGTACAGTGAGTGTTATTGGTAGTACAGTGAGAGCTAGTGGTGGTACAGTGAGTCTTAGCGTTCGGACAGTGAGTATTATTGGTTGTACAGTGAGTGCTAGTAATGGTGCAGTGAGTGCCAGTGGTTGCTCAGAGAGTGTAAGTGGTGGCACAGAGTGCTAGTGGTGGTACAGTGAGTCCTAGTGGTGGTACAGTGAGTGCTAGTGGTGGTACAGTGAGTCTTAGTGGTGGTACAGTAAGAGCTAGTGGTGGTACAGTGAATGCTAGTGTTGGTACCATGGGTCTTAGTTTTTGTACAGTGACTGCTAGTATTGGTACAGTGAGTGGTAGTGGTGGTACAGCAAGCGCTAGTGATGGTGCAGTGAGTGCTAGTGGTGGTACAGTGAGTGCTAGTGTTAGTAAAGTGAGTGCTAGTGATGGTACAGTGAGTGCTAGTGGTGGTACAGCAAGTGCTAGTGATGGTGCAGTGAGTGCTAGTGGTGGTACAGCAAGTGCTAGTGGTACAGTGAGTGCTAGTGGTGGTACAGTGAGTGCTAGTGGTGGTACAGTGAGTGCCAGTGTTGGTATAGTGACTGCTATTGGTGGTACAGTGAGTACTAGTGTTGGTAAAGTGAGTGCTAGTGGTGGTACAGTGAGTGCTAGTGGTGGCACAGTGAGTGCCAGTGGTGGTACAGTGAGTGCTAGTGGTCTCACAGTGAGTGCTAGTGGTGGTACAGTGAGTGTTAGTCGTGGTACAATGAGTGCTAGTGGTGGTACATTGACTGCTAGTGGTCTCACAGTGAGTGCTAGTGGTGGAACAGTGAGTGTTAGTCGTGGTACAATGAATGATAGTGGTGGTACACTGAGTGCTAGTAGTGGTACAATGAGTCTTAGTTTTTGTACAGTGAGTGTTATTGGTTGTACAGTGACTGCTAATAGTGGTACAGTGAGTGCTAGTGGTGGCACAGTGAGTGTTAGTGGTGGCACAGTGTTAGTGGTGGTACAGTGAGTCTTAGTGTTTGTACAGTGAGTGTTAGTGGCGATACAATGAGTGCTAGTGGTGGTACAGTGAGTGCTAGTGGTTGTACAGTGAGTGCTAGTGGTGGCACAGAGGTAGTGGTGGTACAGTGAGTGCTAGTGGTGGTACAGTGAGTCTTAGTGTTTGAACAGTGAGTCTTAGTGTTTGTAGAGTGAGTGCTAGTGGTGGCACAGTGAGTGTTAGTGGTGGCACAGTGTTAGTGGTGGTACAGTGAGTCTTAGTGTTTGTACAGTGAGTGTTAGTGGCGATACAATGAGTGCTAGTGGTGGTACAGTGAGTGCTAGTGGTTGTACATTGAGTGCTAGTGGTGGTACACTGAATCTTAGTGTTTGTACAGTGATTGTTATTGGTTGTACATTGGCTGCTAGTAGTTGTATAGTGAGTGCTAGTGGTAGTACAGTGAGTGCTAGTGGTGGCACAGTGAGTCTTAGCGTTTGTACAGTGAGTATTATTGGTTGCACGAGTGCTAATAGTGGTACAGTGAGTGCTACTGGTAGTACGGTGAGTGCTAGTGGTAGTACAGTGAGTGCTAGTGATAACACAGCGAGTGCTAGTGATGACACAGCGAGAGTTAGTGTTGGTACAGTGAGTGTTAATGTTGGTACAGTGAGTATTATTTGTGGTGCAGTGAGTGCTAGTGGTATCACAGTGAGTCTTAATTTTTGTACAGTGAGTGTTATTGGTTGTACAGTTAGAGAGTAGTGGTACAGTGAGTGATTTTGGTTGTATAAGAAGTAATAGCTGTGGTACAGTGAGTGCTAGTGATGTCAAAATGAGTGCTAGTGGTGCTAGTGCGTGTTGGTACAGTGAGCGCTAGTGTTGGTACAGTGAATGCTAGTGTTGGTTCAGTGATTATTAGTGGTTGTATAGTGAGTGTTGATGATGTTACAGTTGGTGTTAGTGTTGGTACAGTGAGTAACAGTGTTGGTACAGTGAGTGTTAATGTTAGTGCAGTGAGTGTTAGTAGTGGTATAGTTAGTCTAAGTGTTTGTACAGTGAGTGTTATTGGTTGTACAGTGACTGCTAGTAGTGGTACAGTGAGTGCTAGTGGTGGTACAGTGAGTCTTAGCGTTTGGACAGTGAGTATTATTGGTTGTACAGTGAGGGCTAGTAGTCGTGCAGTGAGTGCCAGTGGTTGCTCAGTGAGTGTTAGTGGTGGTACAGTGAGTGCTAGTGTTGGTATCATGGGTCTTACTTTTTGTACAGTAAGTGTTATTGGTTGTACAGTGACTGCTAAAATTGGTACAGTGAGTGCTAGTAATGGCACAGTGAGTCTTAGCGTCTGTACAGTGAGTATTATTGGTTGTAAAGTGAGTGCTAGTAGTGGTAGAGTGAGTGCTAGTGTTTGTACAGTGAGTGTTAGTGGTGGCACAGTGAGTGTTAGTGGTGGTACAATGAGTGCTAGTGGCGGTACAGTGAGTGCTAGTGTTGGCATCATGGGTCTTAGTTTTTGTACAGTAAGTGTTATTGGTTGTACAGTGACTGCTAGAATTGGTACAGTGAGTGCTAGTAGTGGCACAGTGAGTCTTAGCGTTTGTACAGTGAGTATTATTGGTTGTAAAGTGAGTGCTAGTAGTGGTAGAGTGAGTGCTAGTGTTTGTACAGTGAGTGTTAGTGGTGGCACAGTGAGTGTTAGTGGTGGTGCAGTGAGTGCTAGTGGTGGTACAGTGAGTGCTAGTGGTGGCACAGTGACTGCTAGGGGTGGTACAGTGAGTGCTAGTGGTGATACAGTGAGTGCTAGTGGAAGTACCATGAATGCTAGTGGTGGTACAGTGAGTTCTAGTGGTGGTACAGTGAGTGTTATTGGTAGTACAGTGAGTGCTAGTGGTGGTACAGTGAGTCTTACCGTTTGGACAGTGAGTATTATTGGTTGTACAGTGAGTGCTAGTAGTGGTGCAGTGAGTGCCAGTGGTTGCTCAGTGAGTGTTAGTGGTGGCACAGTGTGCTAGTGGAGGTACAGAGAGTCTTAGTGGTGGTACAATGAGTGCTAGTGGTGGTACAGTGAGTCTTAGTGGTGGTACAATGAGTGTTAGTGGTGGAACAGTGAATGCTAGTGTTGGTACCATGGGTCTTAGTTTTTGTACAGTGAGTGTTATTGGTTGTACAGTGACTGCTAGTATTGGTAAAGTGAGTGCTAGTGGTGGTACAGCAAGTGTTAGTGATGGTACAGTGAGTGGTAGTGGTGGTACAGCAAGTGCTAGTGATGGTGCAGTGAGTGCTAGTGGTGGTACAGCAAGTGCTAGTGGTACAGTGAGTGCTAGTGGTGGTACAGTGAGTGCCAGTGTTGGTATAGTGAGTGCTAGTGGTGGTACGGTGAATGTTAGTCGTGGTACAATGAGTGCTAGTGATGTTACAGTGAGTGCTAGTGGTGGTACAGTGAGTGCTAGTGGTGTTAAAGTGAGTGCTAGTGGTGGTACCGTGAATGCTAGTGGTGGTACAGTGAGTGTTAATGGCGGTACAGGGAATGCTGCTGGTGGTACAGTGAGTGCTAGTGGTCTCACAGTGAGTGCTAGTGGTTGTAGAGTGAGCGTTAGCGGTGGTACAATGAGTGCTAGTGATGCTACAGTGGCTGCTAGTGGTGGTACAGAGAGTGCTAGTGGTGGTACAGTGAGTGCTAGTGGTGGCACATTGAGGGCTAGTTGTGGTACAGTGAGTGCTAGTGGTGGCACAGTGAATGCTAGTGGCGGTACAGTGAGTGCTAGACGTGGTATAGTGAGCGCTAGTGGTTGTACAGTGAGTGCTAGTTGTGGTAAAGTTAATGCTAGTGGTGGTACAGTGAGTGCTAGACGTGGTACAGTGAGTGCTAGTGGTGGTACAGTGAGTGCTAGTGGTGGTACAGTGAGTGCTTGTGGTGGTACAGTGAGTGCTAGTGGTGGTACAGTGAGTGCTAGACGTGGTACAGTGCGTGCTTGTGGTGGTACAGTGAGTGCTAGTTGTGGTACAGTGAGTGCTAGTGGTGGTACAGTGAGTGCTAGTGGTGGCACAGTGATTGCTAGTGGTGGTACAGTGATTGCTAGTTGTGGTACATTGAGTGATATTTGTGGTACAGTGAGTGCTAGACGTGGTACAGTGAATGCTAGTGGTGGCACAGTGATTGCTAGTGGTGGTACAGTGAATGCTAGTCGTGACACAGTGATTGCTAGTGGTGGCACAGTGATTGCTAGTGGTGGTACAGTGAACGCTAGTGTTGGCACAGTGAGTGCTAGTGGTGGTACAGTGAGTGCTAGTTGTTGTACAGCGAGTGATATTGGTGGTACAGTGAGTGCTAGTGGTGGTACAGTTAGGGCTAGTGGTGGTACAGTGAGTGCAGTTGGTGGTACAGTGAGGGCTAGTGGTAGTACAGTGAGTGCTAGTGGTGGCACAGTGAGGGCTAGTTGTGGTACAGTGAGTGCTAGTGGTGGCACAGTGAATGCTAGTGGCGGTACAGTGAGTGCTAGTCGTGGTATAGTGAGTGGTAGTGGTGGTACAGTGATTGCTAGTTGTGGTACAGTGAATGCTATTGGTGGTACAGTGAGTGCTAGACGTGGTACAGTGAGTGCTAGTGGTGGTACAGTGGGTGCTAGTGGTGGTACAGTGAGTGCTAGTGGTGGTACAGTGAGTGGTAGTGGTGGTACAGTGCGTGCTAGTGGTGGTACAGTGAGTGCTAGTGGTGGTACAGTGAGTGCTAGTGGTGGTACAGTGAGTGCTAGACGTGGTACAGTGAGTGCTAGTGGTGGTACAGTGAATGCTAGTGGTGGTACAGTGAGTGCTAGTGGTGGTACAGTGAGTGCTAGACGTGGTACAGTGAGTGCTAGTGGTGGTACAGTGAGTGCTAGTGGTGGTACAGTGAGTGCTAGTGGTGGTACAGTGAGTGCTAGTGGTGGTACAGTGAGTGCTAGACGTGGTACAGTGAGTGCTAGTGGTGGTACCGTGAGTGCTAGACGTGTTACAGTGAGTGCTAGTGGTGGTACAGTGAGTGCTAGTGGTGGTACAGTGAGTGCTAGTAGTGGTACAGTGAGTGCTAGTGGTGGTACAGTGAGTGCTAGACGTGGTACAGTGAGTGCTAGTGGTGGTACAGTGAGTGCTAGTGGTGGTACAGTGAGTGCTAGTGGTGGTACAGTGAGTGCTAGTGGTGGTACAGTGAGTGCTAGTGGTGGTACAGTGAGTGCTAGTGGTGGTACAGTGAGTGCTAGTGGTGGTACAGTGAGTGCTAGTGGTGGTACAGTGAGTGCTAGTGGTGGTATAGTGAGTGCTAGTGGTGGTACAGTGAGTGCTAGTGGTGGTACAGTGAGTGCTAGTGGTGGTACAGTGAGTGCTAGTGGTGGTACATTGAGTGCTAGTTGTGGTACAGTGAGTGTTAGTGGTGGTACAGTGAGTGCTAGTGGTGGTACAGTGAGTGTTAGTGGTGGTACAGTGAGTGCTAGTTGTGCTACAGTGAGTGTTAGTGGTGGTACAGTGAGTGCTAGTGGTGGTACAGTGAGTGCTAGACGTGGTACAGTGAGTGCTAGTGGTGGTACAGTGAATGCTAGTGGTGGTACAGTGAGTGCTAGTGGTGGTACAGTGAGTGCTAGACGTGGTACAGTGAGTGCTAGTGGTGGTACAGTGAGTGCTAGTGGTGGTACAGTGAGTGCTAGTGTTGGTACAGTGAGTGCTAGTGGTGGTACAGTGAGTGCTAGACGTGGTACAGTGAGTGCTAGTGGTGGTACCGTGAGTGCTAGACGTGTTACAGTGAGTGCTAGTGGTGGTACAGTGAGTGCTAGTGGTGGTACAGTGAGTGCTAGTAGTGGTACAGTGAGTGCTAGTGGTGGTACAGTGAGTGCTAGACGTGGTACAGTGAGTGCTAGTGGTGGTACAGTGAGTGCTAGTGGTGGTACAGTGAGTGCTAGTGGTGGTACAGTGAGTGCTAGTGGTGGTACAGTGAGTGCTAGTGGTGGTACAGTGAGTGCTAGTGGTGGTACAGTGAGTGCTAGTGGTGGTACAGTGAGTGCTAGTGGTGGTACAGTGAGTGCTAGTGGTGGTACAGTGAGTGCTAGTGGTGGTACAGTGAGTGCTAGTGGTGGTACAGTGAGTGCTAGTGGTGGTACAGTGAGTGCTAGTTGTGGTACAGTGAGTGTTAGTGGTGGTACAGTGAGTGTTAGTGGTGGTACAGTGAGTGCTAGTGGTGGTACAGTGAGTGCTAGTGGAGGTACAGTGAGTGCTAGTTGTGGTACAGTGAGTGTTAGTTGTGGTACAGTGAGTGTTAGTGGTGGTACAGTGAGTGTTAGTGGTGGTACAGTGAGTGCTAGTGGTGGTACAGTGAGTGCTAGTGGTGGTACAGTGAGTGTTAGTGGTGGTACAGTGAGTGCTAGTGGTGGTACAGTGAGTGCTAGTGGTGGTACAGTGAGTGCTAGTGGTGGTACAGTGAGTGCTAGTGGTGGTACAGTGAGTGCTAGTGGTGGTACAGTGAGTGCTAGTGGTGGTACAGTGAGTGCTAGTTGTGGTACAGTGAGTGTTAGTTGTGGTACAGTGAGTGTTAGTGGTGGTACAGTGAGTGTTAGTGGTGGTACAGTGAGTGCTAGTGGTGGTACAGTGAGTGCTAGACGTGGTACAGTGAGTGCTAGTGGTGGTACAGTGAGTGCTAGTGGTGGTACAGTGAGTGCTAGTGGTGGTACAGTGAGTGCTAGTGGTGGTACAGTGAGTGCTAGTGGTGGTACAGTGAGTGCTAGACGTGGTACAGTGAGTGCTAGTGGTGGTACAGTGAGTGCTAGTGGTGGTACAGTGAGTGCTAGTGGTGGTACAGTGAGTGCTAGTGGTGGTACAGTGAGTGCTAGTTGTGGTACAGTGAGTGTTAGTGGTGGTACAGTGAGTGCTAGTGGTGGTACAGTGAGTGCTAGTGGTGGTACAGTGAGTGCTAGTGGTGGTACAGTGAGTGCTAGTGGTGGTACAGTGAGTGCTAGACGTGGTACAGTGATTGTTAGTGGTGGTACAGTGAGTGCTAGTGGTGGTACAGTGAGTGCTAGTGGTGGTACAGTGAGTGCTAGTGGTGGTACAGTGAGTGCTACAGTGAGTGCTAGTGGTGGTACAGTGAGTGCTAGTGGTGGTACAGTGAGTGCTAGTGGTGGTACAGTGAGTGCTAGTGGTGGTACAGTGAGTGCTAGTGGTGGTACAGTGAGTGCTAGTGGTGGTACAGTGAGTGCTAGTGGTGGTACAGTGAGTGCTAGACGTGGTACAGTGAGTGTTAGTGGTGGTACAGTGAGTGCTAGTGGTGGTACAGTGAGTGCTAGTGGTCGTACAGTGAGTGCTAGTGGTGGTACAGTGAGTGCTAGTGGTGGTACAGTGAGTGCTAGTGGTGGTACAGTGAGTGCTAGTGGTGGTACAGTGAGTGCTAGTGGTGGTACAGTGAGTGCTAGTGGTGGTACAGTGAGTGCTAGTGGTGGTACAGTGAGTGCTAGTGGTGGTGCAGTGAGTGCTAGTGGTGGTACAGTGAGTGCTAGTGGTGGTACAGTGAGTGCTAGTGGTGGTACAGTGAGTGCTAGTGTTAATACTCATTGTCACAAAACTTTTCTGAGTATCACATCTGTTTATCTTCTTGTTAATTACCTGATAATGCAGCTTCTGAGCTGCTACAACTTTAATGTGCTTGCGTATTTTCGAGTATTGGTGCCTCTTGCCTCTTTGAAAGGTTTGAATTATATTTAGACCGTATATATCCCAATTTTAAATTTTTATTGAAGAAATTTTGTTATTAATTTCCATATGATGACTTGTGGATGCCTCATCTGGTTCCCTTGTGATCTCCAGCATTAATGATCAGCAGCGGTGTGTGGGGGACCTAGTCTGTTAAGGTTTGACAGTGTTTTGCATCCAGGTTTGATTCCTACGGTTATTGCCTCACTTTGATAATTTGAAGTGGATTGTAATATATTTTTTATATATTTTTCTTCCTCCGTCTCCGCTGCCGTTCTCTCCTCCTGCTCCTCCTTCTCTTTCAGCTCCTCCTTCTCCTCTTTCTGCTCCTTCTCTCTTTCCTCCTCTTTCTCCTCTTTCTGCTCCTCATTCTCTTTTTCCTCTTTCGGCTTCTTCTCTTTCTCTTCTTTCCCCTCCTTCTCTTTCTCTTCTTTCTGCTCCTACTTTGTCTCCTCTTTTTACTAATTCTTTCTCTTTCTGCTGTTTATTCTTCTTCTTCTTCTCCTTCTCTTCTTCTTCTCATTCTCCTCCTCCTTCTCCTTCTACCCTCTCTTTCTCTTTCTCCTTTCCCCCATTCTCCTCCTCCTCCTCTTTATCCCCTCCTCTTCCTCCTCCTGTCTCTCCTTCACCCTCTCCTTCCTCCTCTCTTTAGATGTACAGTAACATTCATTCTGCAGTACCAGGTTACTACTTCATGCGATTTTTCATAATAGGTTTATCTTCATCACATTGTAGTTCCTACAGTTGCTGCTGATAACACGATTTCCTTATCGTTTCACAAACCACTCTATAACGTTTATTACACTGAATATTTATTTTTCAACTGTCACGTCCGTTCATAGGCTTTCTCAGCTTATTAATCTCACTCCAAAACTTTTTCTTATTTTCATCAAAATCTATTGACAGCACCTCACCCACTCTCTCATTTGATCTCTTTTTACATTCCCTTTCCACTCTCTTAACCTCTCTTTTTCTCTCCATATACTCCTCCCTCCATGTATCATTCCTGTTTACAAAATCTTTTCATATGCTAACTTTTTCTCCCTTACCACTCTACCTCATCATTCCACAAATCGCTCCTCTTCCCTCCAGCACCCTCCCTTCTATTTCCACAAAATTCTCCCGAACACTTTAACACTGTATCCTTTACTCTACCCCATACCTCTTCATCCTCCTCAGTACATACACTCTCACTAGCCCAACTTTCTACAAATAGTTGCTCATATCTTGCCCTAACTGCCTCCTCCCATAGTTTTAAAACCTCCTCTCTTTCTTACTTGCTGATTCCATTTTCCTTGAATCCCATATACCTTTAACTCTCACTGCAGCTACAACTAAAAATGATCTGACATATCTGTTGCTTCTCTATAAACATGCACATTGCACATCCTAAAGTCTACCCGTCAACCTTTTATCCACCAATACATAGACAAAGAAATAAATGTAATTATGCCCTATAAATATGTATCTTTTTCTTTCTTAAAATATGAATTACTCATTATCAAAGCCCCTTTTCATAAAAATTTCAGTCAAAGGTTCCCATTATCATTTACACCTGCCACCACAAACTTACCTACCACACTCCTATAACCGCTTCTCCCACTTCAGCATTCAGGGTCCTTACTACAAATACTCTTTCACTTGGTTCAAAATTTCTTAAGCACTCACTTAACTTCTTCTAAAATCTTCTCAAGGTGTATAAAAATTTATTATATCCCACTTTCCGCATCCGACTCTTATTTCAATCCTTATAATCCTTGAATTTATATTCTGTCTTTCCTGCCATAACTGATCCTTCAGGATTATTTAACAATTCCTTAGCTCTAAAACTCTCGGATACACCTTACCTAATCCCATTTATTTCTCCCCACTGAAACTCTCCTACCCCTTCCAGCTTTGTTTCACTTAGATGCAGGATATCAAGCTTCTTTTTATTCATAACACTGGCAAACATCTCTTTCTACATCCACACACATTCAAATATCACATCTTTATAAAGGTTTTCTTCTTATATACATGTCGTGTCGAACAGGTTAACAAGAACTCATTTAAAATTGAGTCTTTTCTAAAATTTTCTCTAATACGTTTAAATATATATTTTTTTCATTTATATTATTGTACAAATTAATAATTTTGTACCAAAAGAACCTTAGAAAAACTTATCTAACCTTATTACAACAAACGCAATTTAATTAACCCTAATACAACTAAATATATTTCAGATAAGTTTACATAATTTTAATAATAAACAAACAATGAAATATATTTTTTTCATTAGGTTCAGAATGATTTTTGCATAATTATTGCATACGCAAATTTTTGCTTGCTTCATTCGGCAAGAAAAGCGTTCCTATTTAAGCCAGAATTCCAAGTTTAACCTATTCGGCACGATATATAT
Source organism: Cherax quadricarinatus (assembly GCF_038502225.1). Taxonomy (NCBI): domain Eukaryota; kingdom Metazoa; phylum Arthropoda; class Malacostraca; order Decapoda; family Parastacidae; genus Cherax; species Cherax quadricarinatus. The sequence continues at coordinate 6,397,027 of NC_091293.1, forward strand.
ATATATATATATATATATATATATATATATATATATATATATATATATATTTTTTTTTTTTTTTATTATCACACCGGCCGATTCCCACCAAGGCAGGGTGGCCCGAAAAAGAAAAACTTTCACCATCATTCACTCCATCACTGTCTTGCCAGAAGGGTGCTTTACACTACAGTTTTTAAACTGCAACATTAACACCCCTCCTTCAGAGTGCAGGCACTGTACTTCCCATCTCCAGGACTCAAGTCCGGCCTGCCGGTTTCCCTGAATCCCTTCATAAATGTTACTTTGCTCACACTCCAACAGCACGTCAAGTATTAAAAACCATTTGTCTCCATTCACTCCTATCAAACACGCTCACGCATGCCCGCTGGAAGTCCAAGCCCCTCGCACACAAAACCTCCTTTACCGCCTCCCTCCAACCCTTCCTAGGCCGACCCCTACCCCGCCTTCCTTCCACTACAGACTGATACACTCTTGAAGTCATTCTGTTTCGCTCCATTCTCTCTACATGTCCGAACCACCTCAACAACCCTTCCTCAGCCCTCTGGACAACAGTTTTGGTAATCCCGCACCTCCTCCTAACTTCCAAACTACGAATTCTCTGCATTATATTCACACCACACATTGCCCTCAGACATGACATCTCCACTGCCTCCAGCCTTCTCCTCGCTGCAACATTCATCACCCACGCTTCACACCCATATAAGAGCGTTGGTAAAACTATACTCTCATACATTCCCCTCTTTGCCTCCAAGGACAAAGTTCTTTGTCTCCACAGACTCCTAAGTGCACCACTCACTCTTTTTCCCTCATCAATTCTATGATTCACCTCATCTTTCATAGACCCATCCGCTGACACGTCCACTCCCAAATATCTGAATACGTTCACCTCCTCCATACTCTCTCCCTCCAATCTGATATTCAATCTTTCATCACCTAATCTTTTTGTTATCCTCATAACCTTACTCTTTCCTGTATTCACCTTTAATTTTCTTCTTTTGCACACCCTACCAAATTCATCCACCAATCTCTGCAACTTCTCTTCAGAATCTCCCAAGAGCACAGTGTCATCAGCAAAGAGCAGCTGTGACAACTCCCACTTTGTGTGTGATTCTTTATCTTTTAACTCCACGCCTCTTGCCAAGACCCTCGCATTTACTTCTCTTACAACCCCATCTATAAATATATTAAACAACCACGGTGACATCACACATCCTTGTCTAAGGCCTACTTTTACTGGGAAAAAATTCCCCTCTTTCCTACATACTCTAACTTGAGCCTCACTATCCTCGTAAAAACTCTTCACTGCTTTCAGTAACCTACCTCCTACACCATACACTTGCAACATCTGCCACATTGCCCCCCTATCCACCCTGTCATACGCCTTTTCCAAATCCATAAATGCCACAAAGACCTCTTTAGCCTTATCTAAATACTGTTCACTTATCTGTTTCACTGTAAACACCTGGTCCACACACCCCCTACCTTTCCTAAAGCCTCCTTGTTCATCTGCTATCCTATTCTCCGTCTTACTCTTAATTCTTTCAATTATAACTCTACCATACACTTTACCAGGTACACTCAACAGACTTATCCCCCTATAATTTTTGCACTCTCTTTTATCCCCTTTGCCTTTATACAAAGGAACTATGCATGCTCTCTGCCAATCCCTAGGTACCTTACCCTCTTCCATACATTTATTAAATAATTGCACCAACCACTCCAAAACTATATCCCCACCTGCTTTTAACATTTCTATCTTTATCCCATCAATCCCGGCTGCCTTACCCCCTTTCATTTTACCTACTGCCTCACGAACTTCCCCCACACTCACAACTGACTCTTCCTCACTCCTACAAGATGTTATTCCTCCTTGCCCTATACACGAAATCACAGCTTCCCTATCTTCATCAACATTTAACAATTCCTCAAAATATTCCTTCCATCTTCCCAATACCTCTAACTCTCCATTTAATAACTCTCCTCTCCTATTTTTAACTGACAAATCCATTTGTTCTCTAGGCTTTCTTAACTTGTTAATCTCACTCCAAAACTTTTTCTTATTTTCAACAAAATTTGTTGATAACATAATATATATATATATATATATATATATATATATATATATATATATATATACATACGTCGTGCCGAATATGTAAAACTGGTCAAATAGGAAGAACTCATTTAAAATTAAGCCCTTTCTGAAATTTTCTCTAGTACGTTTAAAGATATATTTTTTTCATTAATATTAATGTATTTTTTTTAATTTTGCACCAAAAGAATCTTAGAAAACTTACCTAACCATATTATAACAAGAAAAATTTATTTTAGCATAATCCAACTAAATATGTTTTAGATTTGTTTACAATAATTTAATACTAAACAAACCCAGTGAAATATATTTTTTTCGTTAGGTTCAGAATGATTTTGGCGAAATTATTGCATACACAAATTTTCACTTATATATATATATATATATATATATATATATATATATATATATATATATATATATATATATATATATATATATATATATATATACATACATATATATATATATATATATATATATATATATATATATATATATAATATATATATATAATATATATATATATATATATATATATATATATATATATATATATATATGTATATATATGTATGTATATATATATAAATATATGTATATATATATATGTCGTGCCGAATAGGCAGAACTTGCGATCTTGGCTTAAATAGCAACGCTCATCTTGCCAAATAGGACAAGCGAAAATTTGTGTATGCAATAATTTCGCAAAAATCATTCTGAACCTAACGAAAAAAATATATTTCACTGTGTTTGTTTAGTATTAAATTATTGTAAACAAATCTAAAATATATTTAGTTGGGTTAGGCTAAAATAAATTTTTCTTGTTTTAATAAGGTTAGGTAAGTTTTCTAAGATTCTTCTGGTGAAAAATTAAAAATTTTTACATTAACATTAATGAAAAAAAATATATCTTTAAACGTAAAAGAGAAAATTTTAGAAAGGACTTCATTTTAAATGAGTTCTTGCTAACTGACCAGTTTTACATATTCGGCACGACATATAGATATATATATATATATATATATATATATATATATATATATATATATATATATATATATATATATATATATATATATATATATATATATATATATATATATATATATATATATATATATATATATATATATATATATATATATATATATATATATATATATATATGCTTATTTCATGTGTGTAATCGTGACTATGGTGTTTTCTGTGGTTGTTAATTTTGAATCTAATGTAGTTCTGTATTTGTAGAGTCAGAGTTTTGCGAGCTTGATGCTTAGTATTATTGTGTGTTTGTCAGTATGGAGCTTACTGTGTTTGAAAACGTTGATCATAGTGTGTTTGTAAGACTGGAGTTTAGCTTGTTTGTGTATGGAGGATCAGTCAGCATCACTGGAATCCCGGGAAGCTTATTTGTGTCGGAAAATTTATGATAAAATTATTAGTCTTGGGAGAATGAATGTTTCAGTCGCAGGACGAAACAGCTTAGGTTTAATTTCTGAGCTTGGGGTGGTTGGTTGTTTTAGTAGGTCTGAAGTGCATAGACTACACGAAGATCTTTATGACTGTTGTAACTGTACAACACCATGGAAATGGGTTATAGTAAATTCTTAGCGCATATACATTGCGATATACACGTGCGTATATCCTTGCAAAGTGTTGAAGCAAGAGTGTATAATCTCTCAAAACTCATGAAACAGTTGCCACTCATGAGAATGCCATTAAATTTTGGACTGAATTCATAAACCAGAAAATAACAGGGTTGGGAATCCAAAATCAAAGGGATAATGATCAGAACTGCAAGAAACCTTTCTCGCTGGCTCTAAGTATGCTATGGAGAAGGAACACAGACACAGGTGCGATTCCGCAGTCACTAAAAACAACTGATGTAGCCCCACTTCATAAAGGTGGCAGAAAAGCAATAGCTAAGAAATATTGACCAATAGCTCTAACGTTCCACATCATAAAAATCTTGAAAGAGTTCTAAGAAGCAGATTTGCAAATCACTTGGATTCCCAACAATTGCACAATCCAGGGCAACCTGGGCTCAGAGCAGGTCGTTCCTGCCTCTCGCAACTACTGGATCTCTATGATATGGTCTAGGGTTCACTGGAAAGCAAACAGAATGCGGATGTAGTATACACAGATTTTGCAAAAACCTTTTGACAAATGCGATCATGGTGTAATAGCACAAAATACGTGGTAAAGTGATAAATGGTAAAGTGGGCAGATGGATCTTCAACTTTCTAACCAATCGAACACAAAAAGTAGTGGTAATCAGAATTGAATCGGAAGCTGCCATAGTGAAGAGCTCTGTTCCACAAGGCACAGTACTCGTCCCTGTCCTGTTTCTCATCCTCATATCAGACATAGACAGAGATGTAAAACATAGCACAGTATCATCCTTTGCAGACAATCCTAGGAGCTGCACGAGAATGTCATCCACTGAGAACTCGACAAATCTCCACGAGGATTTAAACCATGTATTCCAATGGGCAACGGAGAACAATATGATGTTCACTGAAGACAGATTCCAACTACTCCTCCGTTATGGAAAGCTGAAGGAAATAATAGCTAGAACTGAGTATACTACAAATTTTAATCACACAGTGGAACGGGAAAGTAATGTGAAGTACCTGGAGTGATAATGTCTGAGAATGTCACCTTCAAGGATCATTATAGTGCCACTATTACATCTGCGAGGAAAATGATAGGATGGATAATGAGAACATTCAAGACAAGAGATGCCAGCCAGTGATGATCCATTTTAAATTACTTGTTCTCTCTAGGCTGGAATACTGCTGTACACTAACAGCTCTATTCAATGCAGGTGAAATCGCAGATCTAGAAAATGTACAGAGATATTTTACTGCATATATAAGTTCCATCATACACCTTAACTACTGGGAACGCTTGGAGGCGCTTGATTTGTACTCACTGGAGCGCAGGCGAGAGAGATATATCATAATCTACACTTGGAAAATCCTAGTGGGACTGGCCCTTAATCTGCTCACAGAAATCACTCCCTACGAAAGCAAAAGACTTGGCAGGCTATGCAACATACGCCCAATGAAAAGTAGGGGCACCATTAGTACACTAAGAGAAAGCATCTTAAGCGTCTGGGACCCAGGACTGCTCAATAGTCTCCCACCAGCCATAACGGGAATTACCAATAGACCCCTGGTTGTCTTCAAGAGGGAGCTGGACAGATACCTAAAGTCAGTGCCGGATCAGCCGGGCTGTGGTTCGTACGTTGGACTACGTGCTGCCAGCCGTAACGGCCTAGTTGACCAGGCCCTGTTCCACCAGGAGGCCTAGTCGTGGACCGGGCCGCTGGGGCGTTAATCCCCGGAATGCCCTCCAAGTAGACTCCAGGCAGTTATTTATCATTTGTGATTCACTACTTGTTACAGCATAGCGCAGACTGGACACATACAAGATGATAAAAGTGGGAATAGGTTTTTTTATTATTTTCTTCTATTGAGTAATTTTGATAACATTAAAATGAAAGTTTCGGATTTACTAGGCAACGTCAAATATATTCATCATGATTCACGAAAGGAAGTCATTATAATTATGTCAACCATGGTCAGAAAGGAAATCAGTAATGAAGTTAAAATGGCAGAACGTTTTGATCTGCTCGTTGACGAAAAAGCAGATGTGGGTATATGGGTATATGTGTAATGCAGACTTTCTTGAATTTGTCTCTGTTTCATAACAAAGACTCAGTCATCCTATACCATGGATAAAATACATGTGTATTGAACAGTGTTATTATGATGGTGCTGCTGTAATGTCAGGCTGTAGCAACAGAAAAGAAGTTTCAGAAATAATAATAATAATAATAATAATAATAATAATAATAATAATAATAATAATAATGAGAGCTCACTGTTGAGTTGACAGGTTAAACTTATCACTGGATGTGTCCATGTAGCACTCAGACAATGACCGAGGTCTTTGAAATATTCCAAAAAATTGTACATTATTTTCTAGATCAGTAGTGCACAACATGTTTATAAAAAGGAGGGAACGTGATTCTTCAAACCTTCCTATGCAGTTAAAGAGGTTATTAGACACAGGATGGTCTTGTCAAGACACTGTTCTATGATCAAATTAACTTTACCTGCAATATCTGCAACCCTACTGAACATCAGGAAAACTTTAATGTACATAAGATAACACAAGCAAGAGTCATATACGTTCTCACTGATATGTCATTTTTAAAGTATCCATTGGTTTTTAAACCCAATTAACCAGTTAACCAGCCAACCAGACAGGAAGCATGGAGGACATAGCCTACCAGAAGTGCGTTCAGTTAGTGTACGGGTATTCCTACGTTTTGATGCTTAATAAGAGAATGTATTGGTCACAGTGGAGAGCCCAGACTTCTCAGGATGTAGTTAAGAGCATCTGAAGTGGTAAACTTTATTGTACGAGCCTCACTGGGTTCTGTAGGAGACCTTGTAGACTGTACGATCCTGTGTCAGTGATATTTTATTATAACATCAATAATTTCCTGAGTGTATCAGTATAAATTCATATATACAACATTCAAATGATGGCGACCATGTTTTGACAACCCTTACATATGTTTACTCATTTATCACTCAACAGTCTAACAAATGGCGACATTTATATTGCTATACATTAATACCCATTAATATCCGATATTCTTACTATTAGCCTCACTAATGTTAATCCCGGACTTGAGTCCTTTAGGCGGGAAATACAGTGCATGCACTCTGAAGGAGGGAAAGGGATATTTGTAGTTTGACCTGTAGTATCGGCGCCCCTCTGGCAAGATAGGGATGGAGTGAATGATGGTGAAAATGTTTCTTCTTTCTTGGGTCACCCTACCTCTGTGGGAGACGACCGGTTTGTTAAAAATACTACCACCATCACTACTACTATTACTACTACTACTAATAATGATATTATTGTTGTTGTTGTTGTTATCATTATATAATACCGACGAGAATCCGGCCCTGAGAGGATGTCACACTCACAAGGCATCTGACGTCATAGGCTGATGTCTGACTTCGCAATGATAAAGCATCTCGATGCACTTAACAATCTTGCTCCTTCCGTCAAGTTTAAAGCTAAATGGGAATCTAATTCTTTGCTTCCTTTCCTTGATGTTCATGTCCATCGCTCGGCTACAGACTTTTCTTTTCCGTTTATAGCAAGCGAATGCACAGTGGCATGTACATTCACTGCTTTTTTTTCTTTGCTACTTCTGTCAAGAAAAGTGTTCTTATTTCTTTTTCTTTGCGACCCTCAGTTTCTAGACTCGGGAAATTCAACTCTTCACCTTGGCTATCCTTCCCAGTTAATATACCCTGACTACTCACATGCTTTTCTCCCAAACTCTCTACTCTTTTGAAATCTACTATTCTTTGCCTTCCCTAGACATCAAACTTAATCTTCGCCAAACTAACACCGTTCATAGTAATCTAGGTCATGCCTCTCCCTCGTGCTACTGATGCTTCCGGAGTCTACTCCATTTCCTGCTCTTCTTGTCCTCTCTAGTACTTTGGAGAAGCTGGCTGCTCTCTTTCTGACAGATGTTTAGAGCAGAAAAGACTTTAGACTTACCGACACTAATAATGCTCTTTAGTGTCGTATTTGAGTTTACGGTCATCCTATTAACTAGTCCTCTGGCAAAAATGTCTACCCTTCTCCTAGCCTTCAGAGACGTTGTCTGGGTGAAGCATTCCTTACACACAACTTTCCTAATAAGAATCTTAGTCGTGGCTTTGTCTCTGTAGATGCTTTCCTTTCTCATTACATTGTAAAATGCCCAAAACTTCATAACACTCGCGACTTGACCTAATCTTTATCTCCTCCTCACCTTACCTTTTCTTCTTTCTTATATTTTCTTTGCCATTCTTTTCTTCTGCCTAGGTGGGCTCCGTCCTACGAGATTCCCTCCTCCCTTTCCCTGGGTTTTTGTCCTACCATCGCGGGCTATCAGCTCTCCTGCAGTGCTCCTTTTTTCTTTTTCTTTATCTTGTTATTAGATTGCCTCTACTACTACTACTTCTTCTATACTACCACTGCTACTACAGCTACCTCTGCCACTACTGACACTAGTTCTATAATTACACTATTACCTCCTCTCGTTCTACTACTCCTGTTCCCGCCACCCTCTCTTTCACACACACACACACACACACACACACACACACACACACACACACACACACACACACACACACACACATATATATATATATATATATATATATATATATATATATATATATATATATATATATATATATATATATATATATATATATATATATATATATATATATATATATCGTGCCGAATAGGTAAAATTGGTTAATTAATAAGAAAATTTTCTCTTATATTTTTAGAGATATATTTTTTAATTTATGTTAATGTAAAAATTGATAAGTTTGTACCTAAAGAACCTTAGAAAAATTTCCTAACATTATTATAACAAGCACAATTTAATTTATCCTAATTTAACTAAATATATTTTAGATATGTTTACAGTAATTTAATAATAAACAAACAAAATGAAATGTATTGTTTTTGTTAGGTTCAGAATGATTTTTGCGAAATTATTGCATGCACAAATTTTCGCTTGCCTTATTCGGCAGGAAGAGCGTTGCTATTTAAGCGAAAATCACAAGTTTTACCTATTAAGCACGACATATATATATATATATATATATATATATATATATATATATATATATATATATATATATATATATATATATATATATATATATATATATATATATATATTTATATATATTTATATTTATATATTTATATATTTATATATATATATTTATTTTCATATAGTCGGACTTGAGTCCTGGAAATGGGAAGTACAATGCCTGCACTTTAAAGGAGGGGTTTGGGATATTGGCAGTTTGGAGGGATATGTTGTGTATCTTTATATGTTTAAGCTTCTAGACTGTTGTATTCTGAGCACCTCTGCAAAAACAGTGATAATGTGCGAGTGTGGTGAAAGTGTTGAATGATGATGAAAGTATTTTCTTTTTGGGGATTTTCTTTCTTTTTTGGGTCACCCTGCCTCGGTGGGAGACGGCCGACTTGTTGAAAAAAAAAAAAAAAAAAAAAAAAAAAAATATATATATATATATATATATATATATATATATATACATATATTATTTTTTTATTAACACACTGGCCGATTCCCACCAAGGCAGGGTGGCCCGAAAAAGAAAAACTTTCACCATCATTCACTCCATCACTGTCTTTCCAGAAGGGTGCTTTACACTACAGTTTTTAAACTGCAACATTAACACCCCTCGTTCAGAGTGCAGGCACTGTACTTCCCATCTCCAGGACTCAAGTCCGGCCTGCCGGCTTCCCTGAATCCCTTCATAAATGTTACTTTGCTCACACTCCAACAGCACGTCAAGTATTAAAAACCGTTTGTCTCCATTCACTCCTATCAAACACGCTCACGCATGCCCGCTGGAAGTACAAGCCCCTCGCACACAAAGCTCCTTTACCCCCTCCCTCCAACCTTTCCTAGGCCAACCCCTAGCCCGCCCTTCTTCCACTACAGACTGATACACTCTTGAAGTCATTCTGTTTCGCTCCATTCTCTCTACATGTCCGAACCACCTCAACAACCCTTCCTCAGCCCTCTGGACAACAGTTTTGGTAATCCCGCACCTCCTCCTAACTTCCAAACTACGAATTCTCTGCATTATATTCACACCACACATTGGCCTCAGACATGACATCTTCACTGCCTCCAGCCTTCTCCTCGCTGCAACATTCATCACCCATGCTTCACACCCATACAGGAGCGTTGATGAAACTATACTCTCATACATTTCCCTCTTTGCTTCCAAGGACAAAGTTCTTTGTCTACACAGACTCCTAAGTGCACTGCTCACCCTTTTCCCCTCATCTTTCATAGTCTCATCTGCTGGCACGTCCACTCCCAAATATCTGAATACATTCACCTCCTCCATACTTTCTCCCTCCAATCTGATATCCAATCTTTCATCACCTAATCTTTTTGTTATCCTCATAACCTTGCTCTTTCCTATATTTACTTTCAATTTTCTTCTTTTACATTTCCTACCAAATTCATCCACCAACCTCTGCAACTTCTCTTCAGAATCACCCAAGAGCACAGTATCATCAGCAAAGAGCAACTGTGACAACTCCCAATTTATGTGTGATTCTTTATCTTTCAACTCCACACCTCTTGCCAAGACCCTCAGATTTACTTCTCTTACAACCCCATCTATAAATATATTGAACAACCACGGTGACATCACACATCCTTGTCTAAGGCCTACTTTTACTGGGAAATAATCTCCCTCTTTCCTACATACTCTAACTTGAGCCTCACTATCCTCGTAAAAAATCTTCACTGCTTTCAGTAACCTACCTCCTACACCATACACCTGCAACATCTGCCACATTGCCCCCCCTATCCACCCTGTCATACGCCTTTTCCAAATCCATAAATGCTACAAAGACCTCTTTAGCCTTATCTAAATACTGTTCACTTATATGTTTCACTCTAAACATCTGGTCCACACATCCCCTACTTTTCCTAAAGCCTCCTTGTTCATCTGCTATCCTATTCTCCGTCTTACTCTTAATTCTTTCAATAAAAATTCTACCATACACTTTACCAAGTATACTCAACAGACTTATCCCCCTATAATTTTTGCACTCTCTTTTGTCCCCTTTGCCTTTATACAAAGGAACTATGCATGCTCTCTGCCAATCCCTAGGTACCTTACCCTCTTCCATACATTTATTAAATAATAGCACCAACCACTCCAAAACTATATCCCCACCTGCTTTTAACATTTTTATCTTTATCCCATCAATCCCAGCTGCCTTATCCCCTTTCATTTTACCTACTACCTTACGAACTTCCCCCACACTCACAACTGGCTCTTCCTCACTCCTACAAGATGTTATTCCTCCTTGCCCTATACACGAAATCACAGCTTCCCTATCTTCATCAACATTCAACAATTCCTCAAAATATTCCCTCCATCTTCCCAATACCTCTAACTCTCCATTTAATAAATCTCCTCTCCTATTTTTAACTGACAAATCCATTTGTTCTCTAGGCTTCCTTAACTTGTTAATCTCACTCCAAAACTTTTTCTTATTTTCAACAAAATTTGTTGATAACATCTCACCCACTCTCTCTCATTTGCTCTCTTTTTACATTGCTTCACCACTCTCTTAACCTCTCTCTTTTTTTCCATATACTCTTCCCTCCTTGCATCACTTCTACTTTGTAAAAACTTATCATATGCTAACTTTTTCTCCCTTACTACTCTCTCTACATCATCATTCCACCAATCGCTCCTCTTTCCTCCTGCACCCACTTTCCTGTAACCACAAACTTCTGCTGAACACTCTAACACTACATTTTTAAACCTACCCCATACCTCTTCGACCCCATTGCCTATGCTCTCATTAGCCAATCTATCCTCCAATAGTTGTTTATATCTTACCCTAACTGCCTCCTCTTTTAGTTTATAAACCTTCACCTCTCTCTTACCTGATGCTTCTATTCTCCTTGCATCCCATCTACCTTTTCTCCCAGTGTAGCTACAACTAAAAAAGTGATCTGATATATCTGTGGCCCCTCTATGAACATGTACATCCTGAAGTCTACTTAACAGTCTTTTATCTACCAATTCATAATCCAACAAACTACTGTCATTTCTCCCTACATCATATCTTGTATACTTATTTATCCTCTTTTTCTTAAAATATGTATTACCTATAACTAAACACCTTTCTATACAAAGTTCAGTCAAAGGGCTCCCATTATCATTTACACCTCGCACCCCAAACTTACCTATCACACCCTCTCTAAAAGTTTCTCCTACTTTAGCATTCAGGTCCCCTACCACAATTACTCTCTCACTTGGTTCAAAGGTTCCTATTCATTCACTTAACATCTCCCAAAATTTCTCTCTCTCCTCTACATTCCTCTCTTCTCCAGGTGCGTACACGCTTATTATGACCCACTTTTCGCATCCAACCTTTACTTTAATCCACATGATCCTTGAATTTACACATTCATATTCTCTTTTCTCCTTCCATAACTGATCCTACAACATTATTGCTACCCCTTCCTTAGCTCTAACTCTCTCAGATACTCCAGATTCAATCCCATTTATTTCCCCCCACCGAAAATTCCCTACCCCCTTCATCTTTGTTACGCTTAGGGCCAGGACATCCAACTTCTTTTCATTCATAACATCAGCAATCATCTGTTTCTTGTCATCTGCACTACATCCACGCACATTCAAGCATCCCAGTTTTATAAAGTTTTTCTTCTCTTTTTTAGTAAATGTCTACAGGAGAAGGGGTTACTAGCCCATTACTCCCGGCATTTTAGTCGCGTCATACGACACGCATGTAAAACTGGTCAATTAGCAAGAACTCATTTAAAATTAAGTCCTTTCTAAAATTTTCTCTTATACGTTTAAAGATATATTTTTTTCATTAATGTTGATGTAAAAATTTATAATTTTGCACCAAAAGGAACTTAGAAAACTTACCTAACCTTATTATAACAAGAGCAATTTATTTTTGCCTAACCCAACTAAATATATTTTAGATTTGTTTACAATAATTTAGTACTAAACAAACGCAGTGAAATATATTTTTTTCGTTAGGTTTAGAATGATTTTGGCGAAATTATTGCATACACAAATTTTCACTTGTTCTATATGGCAAGATGAACGTAGCTATTTAAGCCAAGATCGCAAGTTCTGCCTATTCGGCACGACACACACACACACACATATATATATATATATATATATATATATATAGATATATATATATATATATATATATATATATATATATATATATATATATATATATATATATGTCGTGCCGAATATGTAAAACTGGTCAATTAGTAAGTACTCATTTAAAATTAACCCCTTTCTGAAATTTTCTCTTATACGTTTAAAGATATATTTTTTTCATTAATGTTAAAAATTTTAATTTTGCACCAAAAGAAGCTTAGAAAACTTACCTAACCTTATTATAAAAAGAGCAATTTATTTTAGCCTAACCCAACTAAATATATTTTAGATTTGTTTACAATAATTTAATACTAAACAAACACATTTAAATATATTTTTTTCCTTAGGTTCAGAATGATTTTGGGGAAATTATTGCATACACAAATTTTCGCTTGTTCTATATAGCAAGATGAGCTTTGCTATTTAAGCCAAGATTGCAAGTTCTGCCTATTCGGCACGACATATATATATATATATATATATATATATATATATATATATATATATATATATATATATATATATATATATATATATATGGAACCATTGATAGTGGAAGACTCAGACATTTACAAAGCAATAATGTCGTTCCCATCTGGCTCTGCTGGGGGTTACACTGGAATAAGGCCACAGCATTTAAAGGAAATGATTAATCCAGTTATTGGGGAAATTGCAGAGACACTGCTTTCAGAGATCACAAGGTTCGTCAACAATTCCTTGGCTGGTCTGATCCCTGATGAAATTAGACCTTTCTTTTTTGGTGCAACACTTTGTGCACTTAAAAAGAAGGATGGAGGAATTCGACCAGTTGCAGTAGGCAACACGTTACGCCGCCTCGTATCCAAAGCTGCTGTCCGAAGTATTCGTGCACAGGCAGCCATGATGCTTCAACCAAACCAGCTTGGCTTTGGGGTCTCTCAAGGAAGTGAAGCAGTGGTTCATGCAACAAGGGCGTATATCAACAACCTGCCTGAGGACAATGCAGTGGTAAAATTAGATTTCAAGAATGCGTTCAATCTCCTGAAAAGAGACGTGGTATTAGCAGCAGTACAAGAACATTTCTCTGGTCTCTTCCCTTTTGTTTCAGCCGGGTATAGCAAGGAATCAATGCTTCTCTCTGGAGAGCATGAAATTACATCATCGGAGGGTGTCCAACAAGGAGATCCTCTTGCACCATTTCTCTTCTGTATAGCAGTTAGGGAAATCACAGTCAGACTGACCAGCGAGCTAAACATCTGGTTCCTAGATGATGGCACACTAGCAGGTACAAAAGAGTCTCTCCTACATGACCTTACACAGGTAATGACACGGGGACAGGAAATGGGTCTCATCCTGAATCCATCCAAATGTGAAATCATCTCAGTCAGTCAACAAGTGATAAATGCAGTGAGATCAAAACTACCAGGAGCAGCAGTCATTGCCCCCACAAATAGTGTCTTGCTAGGAGCACCTCTGGGAAGCAATGCCATTGACACAATTCTCAGGAAGAAATTGGAAGAGTTAAGGAGAATGGAACAACGAATAGGCAATCTGGACACCCACGATGCCTTGTACATTCTCACAAAGTGCTTGAGTCTGCCCAGGTTGACATATTTCCTAAGATGTGCACCTTCATATGATAACCCTATACTGCACGAATATGACAGTATTCTGAGGCAGATTTTTACGAAAGTACTTAACCTTACTCTAGAAGACGGGCAGTGGAACCAAGCTACACTTCCAGTCAGACTAGGAGGCATTGGTGTCCGCAAGTCATCACAGATTGCGTTACCTGCTTTTCTGTCCTCGTGTATTGCATCCAGAGAGCTTGTAGCAGCGATTCTTCCTGAACATCTTAGGGTCAAGATAGGAGTCCAGGACCAAAAATTCATTGACGGAGCAATGATCTGGGATAATCTAACGGGCTCTGGAGCCAGACCTGCTCCCCCCAACAACTACAAACAATCGCACTGGGATGGTCCAATAGTGGAAAATATTGCCTCAACAATGCTTCAGAGTGTGTCAGGGAAGGATAGAGCCCGCCTCCTGGCAGTGAGAGCCCCTCATGCTGGGGACTTTCTGTTGGCTGTTCCCAACTCCAGCCTTGGCACACGTCTCGACCCACAGACCATCCGCATCGGTGTTGCCCTTCGACTTGCCGCCCCTATTCTCGCCGAACACAGGTGTATTTGTGGCAGTGAAGCAACAGACCGATTCGGGTACCATGGTCTTGTGTGCCGTAAATCCGAGGGAAAGATTGCAAGACATGAGGAGGTTAATAACATTATCAAGAGGAGCCTCACAACAGCTGGATGCCCAGCAGTAAGGGAGCCACCCCAACTATGCAGATCTGATGGCAGCCAGAAGCGTCCAGATGGTATCACCCTTCAAGCCTGGACAGATGGGAAGCAGGTGGTGTGGGACTATACATGTGCATCTACCTTGGCTGATACCTATCTCCAATACACCAGGGAGGAAGGAGGGGCAGCTGCCAGCTTCAGGGAGTCCCAAAAGTCTAGAAAATATGGAGAACTTGCCCATCATTATATGTTTGTTCCCATAGGCTCAGAGACCCTTGGCTCATGGGGAAAGAGTGCATCTAAATTCCTTAAGGAGCTGGGAAAAAAGACTCATCAGGGTAACTAGGGATCCCAGGGCAGCTAGTTTTCTGTTCCACCGGCTCAGTGTGGCTGTTCAAAGGGGTAATGCCTGCTGCATTTTGGGCACACGCCCCAGCTCTGAGGAGCTGGATGAGATTTTCGCCTTATAATCGGTGATACACACGTAACAACATGTACCGTATATGCCACCTTTATATCAACAATGTATCTCTTAAATCTTCTGTACCATATTATGTAATAAAATATTCCTATTGGTAAAAAAAATATATACTAAAAGATGGGGTGGTAGGGGAAGTGGAATATTCCAACGGCTTCAGGAAGAAATCCAAATACTTTTCCTTGAAGCCTTTTTATCCACTTCTCCGAGGCTATGGGTCCCACAATTTACACCAGAGGTGGACCCCATCCTATATATATATATATATATATATATATATATATATATATATATATATATATATATATATATATATATATATATATATATATATATATATATATATATATATATATATATATATATATATATATATACATATATATATATATATATATATATATATATATATATATATATATATATGGATTGGCAGAGAGCATGCATAGTTCCTTTGTATAAAGGCAAAGGGGACAAAAGAGAGTGCAAAAATTATAGGGGGATAAGTCTGTTGAGTATACCTGGTAAAGTGTATGGTAGAGTTATTATTGAAAGAATTAAGAGTAAGACGGAGAATAGGATAGCAGATGAACAAGGAAGCTTTAGGAAAGGTAGGGGGTGTGTGGACCAGGTGTTTACAGTGAAACATATAAGTGAACAGTATTTAGATAATGCTAAAGTGGCTTTTGTGGCATTTATGAATTTGGAAAAGGCGTATGACAGGGTGGATAGGGGGGCAATGTGGCAGATGTTGCAAGTGTATTGTGCAGGAGGTAGGTTACTGAAAGCAGTGAAGAGTTTTTACGAGGATAGTGAGGCTCAAGTTAGAGTATGTAGGAAAGAGGGAGATTATTTCCCAGTAAAAGTAGGCCTTAGACAAGGATGTGTGATGTCAACGTGGTTGTTTAATATATTTATAGATGGGGTTATAAGAGAAGGAAATGCGAGGGTCTTGGCAAGAGGCGTGGAGTTAAAAGATAAAGAATCACACATAAATTGGGAGTTGTCACAGTTGCTCTTTGTTGATGACACTGTTCTCTTGGGAGATTCTGAAAAGAAGTTGCAGAGGTTGGTGGATGAATTTGGTAGGGTATGCAAAAGAAGAAAATAAAAAGTGAATACAGGAAAGAGTAAGGTTATGAGGGTAACAAAAAGATTAGGTGATGAAACATTGGATATCTGATTGGAGGGAGAGAGTATGGAGGAGGTGAATGTATTCAGATACTTGGGAGTGGACGTGTCAGCGGATGGGCCTATGAAAGATGAGGTTAATCATAGAATTGATGAGGGGAAAAGAGTGAGCGGTGCACTTAGGAGTCTGTGGAGACAAGGAACTTTGTCCTTGGAGGCAAAGAGGGGAATGTATGAGAGTATAGTTTTACCAATGCTCTTACATGGGTGTGAAGCATGGGTGATGAATGTTGCAGCGAGGAGAAGGCTGGAGGCAGCGGAGATGTCATGTCTGAGGGCAATGTGTGGTGTGAATATAATGCAGAGAATTCGTAGTTTGGAAGTAAGGAGGATTTGCGGGATTACCAAAACTGTTGTCCAGAGGGCTGAGGAAGGGTTGTTGAGGTGGTTCGGACATGTAGAGAGAATGGAGCGAAACAGAATGTCTTCAAGAGTGTATCAATCTGTAGTGGAAGGAAGGTGGGGTAGGGGTTGGCCTAGGAAATGTTGGAGGGAGGGGGTAAAGGAGGTTTTGTGTGCGAGGGGCTTGGACTTCCAGCAGGCATGCGTGAGCGTGTTTGATAGAAGTGAATGGAGACAAATGGTTTTTAATACTTGACATGCTGTTGGAGTGTGAGCAAAGTAACATTTATGAAGGGGTTCAGGGAAACCGGCAGGTCGGACTTGAGTCCTGGAGATGGGAAGTACAGTGCCTGCACTCTGAAGGAGGGGTGTTAATGTTGCAGTTTAAAAACTGTAGTGTAAAGCACCCTTCTGGCAAGACAGTGATGGAGTGAATGATGGTGAAAGTTTTTCTTTTTCGGGCCACCCTGCCTTGGTGGGAATCGGCCGGTGTGTTAATAAAAAAGTAATATATATATATGTATATATATATATATATATATATATATATATATATATATATATATATATATATATATATATATATATATATATATATATATATATATATATGTATGCAAAACAACCACTCTGAAAGAATAGAGAAATTCCAAGCACTTTCGTGACTACTCACATTATCAAGGAACTATATAGTTCCTTGATAATGTGCGTAGTCACGAAAGCGCTAGGAATTTCTCTATTCTTTCAGAGTGGTTGTTTTGCATATTCTGAAATCACCTGTTTACTGTGATCTTATTGCATATATATATATATATATATATATATATATATATATATATATATATATATATATATATATATATATATATATATATATGTATACATACACACAGTACACCTTTATTTAGCACGAGTTTATTTGGCACGATTGAAAAATTGCGGCACAATTTTATGTAACACGTCGTATGATGAATTTAACACTGTTCAGTTTGTCGGAAGGTAAAAAAAAAAAAAAAACTTCCCTTTTCCTCAAGCGGCCGCCTTGTTATGGTTCAGCGGGGGAGAGCTCCCGCTGGCTCCTGCCAACCCCCTCCCTGACACCACTCTACCATCCCAGTATTCGTATTTCATACATGTCCAGTCCAACATCTCTGCTTCAAGCTTGTTATTGTGAATTGTGTTTTAATGTTTTAATTCTTATATCTTGTATCTGCCAAGCAATCATGACACCCAGTAAACATAACAGTGTTCCTCAAGCGGGCAATAAAAGGTGTAAACATTTAAATCTTAGAATTAACGAAGGAAACAAAGATATTGGACAAGACATCCTGTGGCCATAATGAAGTGTTACTTTGTACACATAATAAAGGTAAACATAAGTTTGTGTGACTGACTGACTTAGTGACTGTCTGACTGACTGCTTACTGAATGACTGAGTGACTGAGTTACTGAGTGACTTGACTGACTTACTGAATGATTTGACTAACTGAATGACCTGGCTGACTTACTGAATGATTTGATTGACTAACTAAATGACTTGACTGATTTACTGAATGACTTACTGAATGAATTATTGGTTTACTAAATCATTTGACTGACTTACTGAACGACTTGATTGACTTACTAAATGACCTGACTGACTTACTGAATGGCTTGACTGACTTACTAAATGACTTGACTGACTTACTGAATGACTTGACTGACTAACTGAATGAATTGATTGACTGAATGACAAAGTTAGACACTCCAGTACAACCATCAACTTCAGTACCTATACCATCCACCTCAGCCCAGTAGGGCCACAGCATAACTCTCCACTCTCTTCACAATCATCCACAAACACCAGCACCCACAATTTAAGGTAAGAAATACAATTATTTATGTTACATTTGTAATCTTAAGCAGTAAAAACAACACAATACATCACAACAATGAACTACAATTACATATTCACTTTTATTTTAGTAAGATGTGGAGGTCTAAAAAAAGTTGTTTGGCTTTTTTTGGGGCTCTCTGGAACGTAACCCTATTTTTCCCATAAGTTCTTCAGTTCATCTGACATCGTTTTACCTAACACGGTGTTTTCAGGAACCTAACTACCGTGTTAAATAACGGTCTACTGTATGTATATACTTACTACCTGCCTTCCTTCGCACTTCTGTGTTTCTAGTTAATGGTCCAAGTCAAACCGAAATGTCGTCATAAGGTTCATTCTTCAATGTGCGGGTTATTTGTGTAGTGATGATAAAACATGATACAAGGTCCCGTTTTATGCTGTCTTCCCGTTTTCTGTGACGAGACCAGGCTAATAATAAGTAATATATATCACCTTCCCGTGTCTTGTGTTCAGACTCGGAGCTAATAATGGTTAGTGAGCGAAATGTCAGTGTTAGTGTATCCTCTCTCTCTCTCTCTCTCTCTCTCTCTCTCTCTCTCTCTCTCTCTCTCTCTCTCTCTCTCTCTCTCTCTCTCTCTCTCTCTCTCTCTCTCTCTTTAACAATTTAAGGTGAAGAGGAAAATAAATTCAGTTAAAATACGTCATTTAGAGAAGGAGGTGAAGCAAACGTGATGACAAACACAAAAGGAGGGAGAAGAAGCAGCAAGTATTAATTAATGCATGAAAGAGGATAATAAAAGGCTATTTGAATGAAAACCTAAAAGAGCAGAGAGAGAGAGAGTGATAAAGGAGGAAGAGGAGGAGAAACAGAAATTAGTTGACATTGGCAGTACGATCGATGGGTGGAGGAAGGTGTCAAGTGACAATGTGCAAGTGATGGGGGAATGGGGGGGGTGAGATGGGGAAGGGAAGAGACTGGGGTGGGAAGGTAGTAGATGGGGAGCGGGGGAGAGGAAGGAATGGAGAGTTGATGGGGTAATAAGGCGAGGTTGATGATGGTGGGAGGAAGGTTTGAAGATTTTGCTGACATCTTGAAGAGCTTCTGAAGAATATGAGCTGGAGTGACTCCTCCGTCTAGGTGCTGTTGTGACCCCTTCCAGGTGCTGTTGTGACCCCTCCCAGGTGATGTGGTGGCCCCTCTCAGGTGCTGTGGTGACCCCTCCCAGGTGCTGTGGTGACCTCTCCCAGGTGCTGTAGTGACCCCTCCTAGGTGCTGTGGTGATCCCTCCCAAATGCTGTGGTGACCCCTCCTAGGTGCTGTGGTGACCCCTCCCAAGTGCTGTGGTGACTCCTCCTAGGTGCTGTGATGACCCCTTTCTAGGTTCTGGGGGTGATCCCTCAAAGGTGCTGTGGTGATCCCTCCCAGGTGCTGTGGTGACCCCTCTCAGGTGCTGTGGTAACCCCTCTTAGGTGCTGTGGTGATACCTCCCAGATGCTGTGGTGACCCCTCCCAAGTGCTGTGGTGACCCCTCCCAGGTGCTGTGGTGACCCTTCCCAGGGAGGGAATAATTACTAGAACAGAGTATACTACAAACTTTGGCCATACAATAGAGCAGAAAAATAATGTAAGGGACCTGGGAGTAGTAATGCCTGAGGATCTCACTTTCAAGGATCACAACAGTGCCACGATCACAAGTGCAAAGAAAATTATAGGATGGATAATGAGAACGTTCAAAACGAGAGATGCCAAGCCAATGATGATCCTTTTCAAATCACTTGTTCTCTCTAGGCTGGAATACTGCTGTACATTAACATCTCCGTTCAAAGCAGGTGAAATTGCAGATCTAGAGTGTACAGAGAACCTTTACTGCACGTATAAGTTCTGTCAAGCACCTTAACTACTGGGAACGCTTGGAAGCACTTGACGTGTACTCGTTGGAATGCAAGAGAGAGAGATATATCATAATCTACACTTAGAAAATCCTGGAAGGAATGGTCCCGAATCTGCACACAGAAATCATTCCCTACGAAAATAAAAAACTGGGCAGGCGATGCAAAATACCTCCAATTAAAAGTTGGAGCGCCATTGGTACACTAAGTGAAAACACCATAAGTGTCCGGGGCCCAAGACTGTTCAACAGCCTCCCACCAAGCATAAGGGGAATTATGAATAAACCTCTGGCTGCCTTCAAGAAAGAGCTGGATAGATACCTAAAGTCAGTGCCGGATCAGCCGGGCTGTGGTTCGTACGTTGGATTGCCTGCGGTCAGCAGTAACATCCTGGTTGATCAGGCCCTGATCCACAGGGAGGCCTGGTCATGGACCGGGGAGCGGGGGCGTTGATCCTCTGAATAACCTCCAGGTAGACTCCAGGTAGGGATTGTGGTGACTCCTCTCAGGTGCTGTTGTGACCCCTCTCAGATGCTGTTGTGACCCCTTCCTAGGTTCTGGGGGTGACCCCTCAACGGTGCTGTGGTGATCCCTCCTAGGGGCTGTCGTGGCCCCTCCCAGGTGCTGTGGTAACCCCTCCCAGATGCTGTGGTGACCCCTCCCAGGTGCTGTGGTGACCCTTCCCAGATGCTGTTTGTGACCCTCCCAAGCCCTGTGGTGACCCCTCCCAGGTGCTGTGGTGACCTCTTCCAAGGTTCTGGGGGTGACCCCTCAAAGGTGCTGTGGTGATCCCTCCCAGGGGCTGTGGTGACCCCTCCCAGGTTCTGTGGTGACCCCTCCCAGGTGCTGTGATGACCTCTCCCAGGTGCTGTGGTGACCCCTCGTAGGTGCTGTGATCCCTCCCAGGTGCTGTGGTGACCTCTCCCAAGTGCTGTAGTGAACCCTCCCAAGTGCTGTGGTGACCCATCCCAAGTGCTGTAGTGACCCGTCCCAGGTGCTGTGGTGATCCTTTCTAAGTGCTGTGGTGACCCTTCCTAGGGACTGAAGTGACCCCTCCCATGTGCTGTGGTGACCCCTTCCTAGGTTCTGGGGGTGACCCCTCAAAGGTGCTGTGGTGACCCTTCCCAGGGACTGAGGTGACCCCTCCCAGGTGCTGTGGTGACCCCTTCCTAGGTTCTGGGGGTGACCCCTCAAAGGTGCTGCGGTGATTCCTCTCAGGGGCTATGGTGACCTCTCCCAGGTGCTGTGGTGACCCCTCCAAGGTGCTGTGGTGATCTCTACCACGTGCTGTGGTGACCCTTCCCAAGTGCTGTGGTGACCCCTCCCAAATGCTGTGGTGACCCCTCCCAAATGCTGTGGTGACCTTCTACTAGGTTCTGTTTGTGATTCCTCAAAGGTGCTGTGGTGATCTCTCCAAGGGGTTGTGGTGAACCCTCCCAGGTGCTGTGGTGATCCCTCCCAGGTGCTCTGGTGACCCCTACCAAGCGCTGTAGTGACCCCTCCCAGGTGCTGTGGTGACCCCTCCCATGTGCTGTGGTGACCCCTCCCAAGTGCTGTAGTGACCCGTCCCAGATGCTGTTTGTGACCCCTCCAAAGCCCTGTGGTGACCCCTCCCAAGTGCTGTAGTGATTCATCCCAGATGCTATTTGTGACCCCTCCCAAGCCCTGTGGTGACCCCTTCCAAGGTTCTGGGGTGACCCCTCAAAGGTGCTGTGGTGATCCCTCCCAGGGGCTGTGGTGACCCTTCCCAGGTGCTGTGGTGACCCCTCCCAGGTTCTGTGGTGACCCCTCGCAGGTGCTGTGGTGATCCCTCCCAAGTGCTGTAGTGACCCCTCCCAAGTTCTGTGGTGACCCCTCCCAAGTGCTGTAGTGACCCGTCCAAGGTGCTGTTGTGACCCCTCCCAAGTGTTGTGATGATCCTTCCCTGGGACTGTGGTGATCTCTCCCAAGTGCTGTGGTGACCCCTTCCTAGGTTCTTGGGGTGACCCATCAGAGGTGCTGTGGTGGTCACTCTCAGGGGCTGTGGTGACCGCTCCCAGGTGCTGTGGTGACCTCTCCCAGGTGCTGTGGTGACCCCTCCTAGGTGCTGTGGTGATCCCTCCCAGGTTCTGTAGTGACCCCTCCCAAGTGCTGTTGTTACCCCTCCCAGGTGCTATGGTGACCCTGGGTTCTGGGGGTGACCCCTCTTAGGTGCTGTAGTGATACCTCACAAGTGCTGTGGTGACCCCTCCCAAGTGCTGCGGTGACCCCCCTCTCAGGTGCTGTGGTGACCCCTCCTAAGTGCTGTGTTGACCCTTCCTGGGGACTGTGGTGACCCCTCTCAGGTGCTTTGATGACCCCTTCCAAGGTTCTGGGGGGTGACCCCTCAAAGCTGCTGTGGTAATCACTCCTAGGGGCTGTGGTGGCCCCTCCCAGGTGCTGTGGTGACCCCTCCTAGGTGCTGTGGTGACCCTTCTCAGGTGTTTTGGTGACTCCTCCAAGGTGCTGTGGTGTCCCCTCTCAGGTGCTGGGGTGACCCGCTTTCTAGTGCTACGGTAACTCCCTCCTAGGTGCTGGGGTGCTCCCTCACAGGTGCTGTGATGTCCCCTTCCGAGTGTTGGGGTGACCTCCTCCCATGTGCTGATGTGGCCCCCTCAGATGGTGCTGGGGCGACCCCTCTCAATTCCGGAGTGACCCCATCCAGGTGTTTAGTAGAGACACATACGTTTGTACAACATGCATACTGTATTTATAATGTATCTGACTGATCATTAAAAACAGTGATGTGTTCTCATGATGTTTTAATCACAATTTATGAGTGAGAAAACAATAGTCTACGTCAAAGAATAGTAACAATAATTACTTGAAATTGGATCAGTATATAACTTGCCGTCAAAATATTGGCCTTATTAATGAACGATTATGATACGGATGAAGAACATAAGTGGTTTTATTCTACTTGCAAATTGAAAGCTCAGGGTGACAGAAAATCAATAAGAATGTGAATCTTCTGTTGTGGTTGGAGGCAAAAATTTGAGTTATTCTTCTGTCACTACTACGGTTCTTCAAGCAAGTTGTTGTCAGTCGCAGACTGAGAAAACTACCTTCACATGCCGCAGAATTAGCTAGCAAGGTCGTACTAATAGAGAGCAGCTTATTTAGACCTGTGAAAATGTCACTGTAAGGTTTGAACATAGCAAGTTCAAGTGGAGATATGATAATATGATTTGTTTTTCCCTCTGAAGGCAATGTCCAGCTTCATGAAAGTTAACACTTAAATTTTCCTCTCTGGCACCACAGTTAAATGTGATCTACAGGAAACAACATTTCTCTAGCAATGAAGCATCTCGAGGATTCACTGCTGATCAACCTTTGCTTTCCTACGTGAATTTGAAAATTTCCTGATGAATTCATTGAATAACTCTCTGTGATAGGAAAGTGTGTGTGTGTGTACTCACCTAGTTGTACTCACCTAGTTGTGGTTGCAGGGGTCGAGTCATAGCTCCTGGTCCCGCCTTTTCACTGGTTGCTACTAGGTCAGTCTCATTGAACCGTGAGCTTTATCATACCTCTGCTTAAAGCTATGTATGGATCCTGCCTCCACTACATCGCTTCCCAAACTATTCCACTTCCTGACTACTCACTAGCTGAAGAAATACTTCCTAACATCCCTGTGATTCATCTATGTCTTCAACTTCCAACTGTGTTCCCCAGTTGCTATGTCCCATCACTGGAACATCCTGTCCTCGTCCTCTTTGTAAATTCGTCTCAGTATTTTATATGTCGTTATCATGTCCCCCCTATCTCTCCTGTCCTCCAGTGTCGTCAGGTTGATTTCCCTTAACCTCTCCTCGTAGGACATACCTCTTAGCTCTGGGACTAGTCTTGTTGCAAACCTCTGCACTTTCTCTAGTTTCTTTACGTGCTTGGCTAGGTGTGGGTTCCAAACTGGTGCCGCATACTCCAATATGGGCCTAACGTACACGGTGTACAGGGTCCTGAATGATTCCTTATTAAGATGTTGGAATGCTGTTCTGAGGTTTGCTAGGCGCCCATATGCTGCAGCAGTTATTTGGTTGATGTGCGCTTCAGGAGATGTGCCTGGTGTTATACTCACCCCAAGATCTTTTTCCTTGAGTGAGGTTTGTAGTCTCTTGCCCCCTAGACTGTACTCCGTCTGCGGTCTTCTTTGCCCTTCCCCAATCTTCATGACTTTGCACTTGGTGGGATTGAACTCCATGAGCCAATTGCTGGACCAGGTCTGCAGCCTGTCCAGATCCCTTTGTAGTTCTGCCTGGTCTTCGATCGAGTGAATTCTTCTCATCAACTTCACGTCATCTGCAAACAGGGACACTTTGGAGTCTATTCCTTCCGTCATGTCGTTCACAAATACCAGAAACAGCACTGGTCCTAGGACTGACCCCTGTGGGAACCCGCTGGTCACAGGTGCCCACTCTGACACCTCGCCACGTACCATGACTCGCTGCTGTCTTCCTGACAAGTATTCCCTGATCCATTGTAGTGCCATTGTAGTGTGTGTGTGTGTGTGTGTGTGCGTGTGTCCTGTCTTTGTCCACCTTGTCAGTTCCTCTCAGTATTTTGTAAGTCGTTATCATGTCACCCCTAGCTTTCCTGTCCTCCAGTGTCGTCAGGTTGATTTCCCTTAACCTCTCCTCGTAGGACATACCTCTTAGCTCTGGGACTAGTCTTGTTGCAAACCTTTGCACTTTCTCTAGTTTCTTTACTTGCTTGGCTAGGTGTAGGTTCCAGACTGGTGCCGCATACTCCAATATGTACTCACCTAGTTGTACTCACCTAGTTGAGGTTGTGGGGGTCGAGTCCGAGCTCCTGGCCCCCGCCTCTTCACTGATCGCTACTAGGTCACTCTCTCTGAACCGTGAGCTTTATCATACCTCTGCTTAAAGCTATGTATGGATCCTGCCACCACTACATCGCTTCCCAAACTATTTCACTTACTGACTACTCTGTGGCTGAAGAAATACTTCCTAACATCCCTATGATTCATCTGTGTCTTCAGCTTCCAACTATGTCCCCTTGTTACTGTGTCCAATCTATGGAACTTCCTGTCTTTGTCCACCTTGTCAATTCCTCTCAGTATTTTGTATGTCGTTATCATGTCCCCCCTATCTCTCCTGTCCTCCAGTGTCGTCAGGTTGATTTCCCTTAACCTCTCCTCGTAGGACATACCTCTTAGCTCTGGGACTAGTCTTGTTGCAAACCTTTGCACTTTCTCTAGTTTCTTTACCTGCTTGGCTATGTGTGGGTTCCAAACTGGTGCCGCATACTCCAATATGGGCCTAACGTACACGGTGTACAGGGTCCTGAACGATTCCTTATTAAGATGTCGGAATGCTGTTCTGAGGTTTTCTAGGCGCCCATATGCTGCAGCAGTTATTTGATTGATGTGCGCTTCAGGAGATGTGCCTGGTGTGTGTGTGTGTACTCACCTAATGGTGGTTGCATGGGTCGAGACTCAGTGTGTGTGTGTGTGTG